>NC_140771.1:357963-570940 GCF_044657685.1 Stegodyphus dumicola | reverse complement strand
TGCATACAAAGTTCAAAAACATAAAAATTTCCAAAAGTGTCCAGTGAGGGATGAAACTAAGATATCGTTATTCAGTAGTCATGGGCGAAAATATGTAAGACGTAGAATAGGAGAAGAGCTACATCCTGACTGCATTCAAGCAAATGTGATGAACCCAGTTAGTGTTATGATTTGGTCATGCATGTCAGCAGATGGTATTGGTCGTCTTCATGTCATCGATGGGACAACATGGACCTTATAAGATATAGACTAAACCAGTGGGCGGGGCGCGCGTGACCGGCATGTCGGCAAGAAAGAGTAGGGACGATCTGGTTTACTTTAATACTGAAACCTATGGCATTTGTATCACATAACTCTTTTTAATTATTAAATGTGATACATTGTATAAAGATGAGATTATGAAAGCCACAGTGTTTTCCAAATAGGATTTAATGTATCTCATTAAAGCACTTTTTACTGCATTTCGCGTATTTTTTTTTTTTTTTCACGCGTAATTCTTGTACAAACATCTTTACTTTGGTAAAACGATAAAAACTCTAAGCGCAAAATTTATGAACTTAATTTTGCGTAAAAATAAAGTACAGTTAAATAAGGTTGATAGTACGCGATGCTTTGAAATAAATAATGTACAATTAAACAAGATCTGATATTTTTTTTTTTTTTTTTTAATTTTATTGAACATTTTCAGGCAGTGATTTTCTAAACTATGATGACATTACAAAACTATCATATTTATTTGATTATATGATCATTAAATTATTAACATTAAAGTGGATTAGTTATTTTAATAATTCATAAAATTCGGAGCATAAAATGTTTTGAGCGTAATGAAGGAAAAAAAAATATAAAATAAAATCTAGAAGCACTCTTCTTTTAAAGTTTTGTGTGTTACCTATATTTATTGAATATCATGTTCTTCGCTCGTAAACCACATACATTTGAAAACAGCATACCATTAGAATTTCCGCATTGTAGATAAAACTGTTATTTTCCGTACAGTGCTCGCTCTGAACTGTTTGAGTTTGTTAATCGAAAATTCGTTAAAGTTTTACAAAATATGGAATAGATTAAAATAAATTCGAAATTCGGCCGTCCAGATGCCTACATTCGGATGGAGGATTACATTATTCATAATTTGATGGCTCTAGATACTGTCGTTTTTGTCACAGTGCAAGAAACATACATGTATTCATGCAGATTCTTCATTATTTAATTTCTTTACATATAATACAGGGCGATAATATTTGGTAACAAAGGAAACATTTATAGTAAAACAGTGCAAAATGCCGCTTCGAAACTAACAGCCTTTCTAGGCTACCTTCCTTTGGGCTAATAAATTAAATTAACAGTAAATAAAAAAAATCTTATACAGAACTCAAAATAAATTTTAAAAATTATCACTATAAAATGCAAGCAAAATTAATTATTACGGTTAAATACAATTTTAATATTAGAATTAAATGCATAAAATTTTTTAAGGAGTCAAAAGTCTTTATCACTATGATGTATTATGAAATATAATTGAAATAAAATTCCTTTATAGAAATTGTGCTATAATACTCATCTATAATTTTAAAAAAGCAGCACAATTTAGAATTTTAAACAAAACTTTCAAAAATTCGTTTTTAAATATTTTAGTATTTTTTACTTATTTACACCAATAAAAGCATAAAAATTGCAAGAGAAAATTGCTTGACTGAAGTTTTCTATTAGTTCAGATTTAAAATATTATTGTCTAAAAAGAAGTAGTTACAAATTTCCTTACAGCATAGGAAAAGCCTAAAAAAATATCCAGTCCTCAAAGCATGCAATAGCTTTATAATTATTTGGAACGTTAATTATGCTTGATAAATATGCTAAATTTTTAAAAAATCAATCTCAATTTCAAAAATAAAAATATGGAGAAATTCTAATTTGTGAAATGAGGCGCTACAACCAGCTTTTTCTTGGCAATTATACACGCTGCAATAGGCAACCAATGTTAAATTTCTGCAAGTCGTCCCTACTCCTCCGGATGTGATCAAGGTGACAGCCGGCAACGCCTCAGACAAGGAAGAAAACCCGTTTCGGTTAGTCTATTTCTTAGAAGGTCCACGAAGATGATAGCATGACAATATCAACGATGTGTGATGTGGGTATCTTATGCTTTAAAAGAGCAGAATAGGCTTGCTAGAATTTCGGCATTTTATACTCTGCTCAACAGTAATCAAAAAGCTCTGTTTTTGAAATAACTTATCACTGGAGATGATATGTGGATAATATTCAGTACCATTATAAGAATAAATAGGTCGTGGAGTAACTTCGAGCAGAAGGTTTTCGTTCCAAAATGTTATGCTATGCTATGCTTTGTATACTGTGGGTAAATACTTGCCACCAAGTCAGACAATAAATTCAAAAAAATATTTTCCCCAGATGTTGGTTTTAAAGCAATATTACTTAATTTTAATGTAATTAATTTCAACATAAAATTTCCCACCAGGAAATAAGTTTGCGAATCAATTAAATACCATTTCTTGATATTTATGCAGACAGAAGAAGGATAGAGATAGGCTTACAGCATTTATGGTCTTTGCATGTTAAATGAGGCAATCTAGTCAATCCTCAAGATGTTTGAGAATCTGAAAAGAATAAATCATAGCAATAAGTGTACATTATTAATGTTTATTATTTCGAGAACTGTATTACACATTGAGCCGAAAATGGGTTTGCATCTCTAAGTAAATCCCCGGCTTCCCGTAAGGGTTAAATTTTCCTCTTTGCTTACATATTTCACTTAAATACGGATTAATGAAAGCTGAAATATATCTCCAAAAAGTCTACAAGAACGTTTATCGTACTTATTGCGTTATTCTCGGCAAAGGTTTTGCCATCAAAAGAATGATAAATGCGTATAAGCTTTGTTTTTATTTCCTTGTAAGAAAGTAAAAAGGAAATACTGCAATCGCGAAAAGTTTCAGCCATTATATTTCAACGCAAATATCCATTTTCACCGCTATCGAATGCAATTTAACGATGTTTTGCGTGATATCTGTAGGTATGGACCGGATAAAAGACTTTTTTTCCCCCAAAAAATTGTAAAACTACTTTAAAACTTGTTTACCTTTTAATTGTAAAACTTGTTTACCTTTTAATTGTAAAACTTGTTTACCTTTGAAACAACAGAATTCTGAAGAGAATTTTTCGTGGTGTCTGTGTGTACGTACGTACGTACCTGGCATAACTCAAAAACCAGTAGCCTCAGAACGTTACAATTTTGTGTATAGGACTGCTATAACATGTAGATGTGCACCTCGTATTTTGGTTGCAATCGGCCGCACCAAAAGTATATATATATATATATATACAGGGTGATTATAATTAAAGTTTAAGTTTCAAAACGCTATAAAAAAACCACTGATGAAAATGATGTGAAATTTGAAAGGAATGTTATTGAAGAAGGCGGAAAGCGTATGGCAGAAGAAAAAATTTAGTTTCAAAAGTTAGCAACAGATGGCGCTGTAAGCGGCAAAATCACGACGAGAAACGAGAAGCGATTCGTAAAACAATGGCTAAGGTGGAAGTTACACATTAAAATGCATTGACAAATTAGAATTGTTGAATAATTTTATTTGCATGACTGTACATATCACATCGAAAGGGACAAATCGGTTTCAAGAGTTTTGCGGCGACATACCGCATAAGAACCATTCATTAAAGAAGTTCGGAACTGTCGCGAGACTGGCACAAAACATGTTCATTATGGTGTTGTGTGCAACAAGTTGAAAGCGACAAACAGCATGTTCCACAACGGATCGCAGTGTCTCCGGGGTGATGTTCAGAATGTGTTGCGAAATGCGTGCCTTTAATTCCGCTAAATTTGCAATTGGAGCACGGAACACAACATCCTTCAGATATCCCCACAGCCAGAAATCACACGGAGTAAGATCAGGCGATCGGGACGGCCAGGCTGTAGGGAAATGACGGCTGATAATTCGAGCATTTCCGAAATGGCGCCTCAGCAGCTGCTTCACGGGATGTGCAATGTGCGGAGGAGCGCCATCTTGCATAAAAATGATTTCATCCACACATCCACGCTGTTGCAGAGCTGGAATCACGTGGTTGCGCAAAAGAGACGCATACCTCTGACCAGTGACGGTTGCAGTAACAGGACCGGAAGCACCCGTCTGTTCGAAAAAATATGGTTTTAGGATAAATGATGCCGTAAAGCCTCACCATACCGTGACCTTTTCAGGATGAAGTGGTACGGGGTGCGTTGCCAGTGGATTTTCTGTTGCCCATATTCGACAATTCTGGGTATTCACGTATCCTGTCAGATGGAAATGGGCTTCATCTCTCCACAAAATTTTCCACGGCCATTCATTATCCACTTCCATGCGAGCCAGGAATTCTAACGCAAACGTCTCCCTAGCTGTCAGGTCAGGCGGAAGCAACTCCTGCACACGGCCAATTTTGTACGGATAGCATTGCAGGATGTTTCGTACAATTTTCAGCACCGTGCTCGTAGGCCTGTCCAATGTTCGGGCAATTCGTCGTGCACTGCACGGTTGCACACCACCGGCCGACCCCTCCTGTAATGCTGTGGCCACTTCTTCAACTACCGTCGAATGCACTCGTTTTCTCCCTCTACCAGATTGCACATCAAACGAACCTGTCGTTTCGAATTTTTGCATCATTTTCTTTAGACCTACGACACTCATTGGACCAACGCTTTCTTTTATACCCTTCAGTGTCCTGAATTTTTGCAGAGCTACTCTTGCACAATCATCATTCTTGTAATACAGCTTTACCAGCAGAGCGCGGTCCTGCAGTGAAACACCCATGGCGAACGTCTGAGACGCGAAATGAGGAACAGCCTGGTACCTGACGGCTTTATAACACTGAAATTTAACTAACATTTTAATTTGTCTTCTTCCGCTTGCAGCGCCATCTGTTGCTAACTTTTGAAACTAAATTTTTTCTTCTGCCATACGCTTTCCGCCTTCTTCAATAACATTCCTTTCAAATTTGGCGTCATTTTCATGAGTGGTTCTTTTTCTATAGCGTTTTGAAACTTAAACTTTAATTATAATCACCCTGTATATATATCAACTCTGTTACTCGGCTCAGTGATCTCAGTTTCTTTATTCTTATATGTTTGTAAATTGTGCATTTTTTTGCTTTAAAAATGATTGAATTATGTTGTTCTTATCTTCCAGTTAAGGTTTTTTTGTATTTAGTAAATCTGTCTGTAATAGTTTTAGAATTATCAACAATTTAAAAGTTGCTTAAGTGCCGCTAAGCCTAATAGTTTTTTCCATGGCGGCCATTGCTTGTTTACCTTTGAAACAACAGAATTTTTTGCCAATCTAGAGAAAGTAAGCTTCGCAATAACAAAGATAACGCCTTGTTTATTTATTGGGAATTATATCATGCTTAATTCATTCTGGAATTTATTCGAGGAAATAAGTTTTTAAGATTTACTTCATAATTTTCAAGACAGACATTTTAAGTTTTAATGTATTTTTGCTTTGTCGCGAAATGAGAACTGAAATAATAGAATGAGAAATACTGAATCGTCTGTGAAAAATTGTTTCTTTTTTGTTTTCTTCGCTTATATTCCTTTGTACATCGTTTTATTTTGTGCATTCTGAGTTATAATATGGACGAAGTAGAAGGCTGTTAAGTGAACCTAGCGCCAGAGTGTCGCTATGGTAAACGAATATAGTGAATTTTAAAGAGCGCATTTATTCTATTTTGGTTTATGCGCTATCGACGAAGTAGGTTTAATTCAATCCAATCAGTTTAAATGAAATGCAAGAAAAAAATGGGTATAATGTAATATTCTGTACAAGGAAGTCATGTGGTACACACATCAGATTTTTTAATTTTTATTCTTTTGCGGGCAAATAGTGATACTATACTAATAATGAATGCCAATAGTATCTACATCTGATGTTTGGGTTGCATTTACATATAGTTATTTCTATATGTATAGAATCTCATGACAAATCTCATCATCTCAGGACAAACACTCAAAACTCAGTGAACAAACTCTTAATAAATATACATAACAATATTCCATGTTACTATATTTCTGATCAGTTAGAACACATTTCAGAAATTCAATACATTAGATTTCTGGTTAACGAAACAAGGTCCCCAAGATTAGCCAAAATCAGAGTTACCCGGATTCAAGTTTAATAAGACTCAAAAGGACGATTAATCGGTATCATAATTAACAGGAAAAAATAAAAAATTCACCCACATTTTTTAGCAGTACAATTTAGAGCACAAGTTCAATTTTTATAAAAATTTAAGACAGCACTGAAAAAAAGAATACCTTTTAAATTATAAAGACACTATTTTGTTTATATTACTTTTATATTTCGACCGGAATCAAGGTAAAATAAGAGATTACTTAGCGCATGTTTAATACATTGTTACGAAAACAAGGAGGGAAGATTTTTTTTTTTCGAACAAGTGTTAATTACCACTGCGGAATGAAGCACTAATGGAATCTTCATTATTTCTATCTAAATTTATTTGATGTCACCACAAGACAGGTGATCCCTCTATCTGAAACTTTTATTTTGTAACTTCTACATCCAATCCATACAAATTATCCATACAAAGTTTGCATACAAAAATTTAACACAGACAAAAAGCGCTTTTCTAGGTACCTTTGAAAGACTCACTTATCAGAACCCTCGCAATCAGTCGCATAATGTGAAAATCCTTGAATTAAATTTAATTTTTGGATCTGCAGAATGTTGTATTTTGTGTTCCAGATAAAGTTCATATCCTGGTAGATTAAAAAAATATTTCTTGCTTAGTTTAGGAACGAAGTTATGATTGAAGGAAATGAGCGATATAAAAGCTATCACCACCTCATCCGACCATTTTGCAACATTTTTACTACACGTAGTTTTACCTGGGATACATCCTTTACAAATAATTCCGAGTTTCTAATTTGCTTAGTTTACCAAAGAGGAAAGAGCGTTTTAAATTCTAAAAATTTCCGGTTAATTGAGGCAGCTAGGCTTTTAGCTGATTGCTGGATATTCGCACTTTCAATCTTAAAATGTAAAATGTTTTGAATCCATGTGCATGGTAATTGTACTTTCACATATCTTCGAGATTAACGCTGCATTTATATATTATGTATCTATCTATTTTAGTTATCTATTTCTTCCTCTCTATCTCTTTCTCTCTATATATGTATATAATATTTTTATTATTAGTAGTATTATTATATTATTATTTTTATTAGTGGTATTATATTATTATTATTATTATTATTATTATTATTATATTATATTTTAATTTTAGCATTTATATTAATTTTTGAATTTGTTGGCACTGAAAAAGTCAAGTGGAACGAAACGTATAGTCAAAAAACATATTTGTCGAATTATAATATTTTAAATTATTCCCCCTTAATGAGTCAACCTGAAATAATGTAAACAATTATTTGCATTAAAATATAAATAATTACTTCGCATTTTCGTTAAAAATATTTATAAACATATTTAATGTATTCTAACATTTCAATTTCCATTTTACTTGGTTCTAAAATAGTTCATTATGTTTTATTTTTTAAATCCATTTAAAAATTTTTTCTAGGATACTACATTTTTTTCTTCTTCTACTCTCTCTCTCTATATATACATATGTACATAATTGGCGGAATATCTATTTTAATTACTAACATTTAACAAAACAGAAGCAAGCTTACAAGGTATGGTAGATGCAAATTTGGGAAAAATTTATTCTCTAAGTTTTTAAGTCAAGATATGCATTATCACTATATGCATTATCACTTTTGGATGAAAGTTCTAAAATCGAATTTTTCAAACAAGTTTTGATTCGCAAAGACAAAATGGAATTTAGAATGAAACATAAACATCTCTAACAAATAATACAAAGGATTACCAAATTGCTAACCACCAGTTTTTTCATCTCGTTTTGTGATATAATTATTTGCAAACAAGTGTCAAATATGATTAGGGTAAAATGGAACTTTATTACAAATAAACCCGTTGCTTCTTTAACGCAAAGCGGTGGTTTAGAAAAGAAAAAAAATAGTGTTTTGCTCTGTAGCAAGGTTTTATTTAGGGGAGTGTTGTGTTCTGAATGTGCCCGCAATTATTCTTCGAAACTTTAATTTGTAAATATCAGTGACATAATTCACGTTATTTAAAATTGCCGGAAAATCCTAACTTAGCCTTTGTTTTTGGAAAAACGAATTAAGCTGGATATAAAACTGAGTTACGATTCATTCCGAAATTTATTAAAGCTAAATGCTAAATGGAATAATTTATCAAACAGCACTTTTAAATACCAGTAGAAAATATGATTATTGGTTTTTTCCCAAATATAAATTCGGATTTCTAATAGAATTTTCTATATTTACTGCGCTGGCAAATTTCGGCATTTTAATTAACAACTGCAAATTGTTTTTGAAATAATGATTGATAATGCCAAGAATCGTCAATAAGATTCAGATTCTCTAGCTTGCTCTTCTTGACTAGTTTCCAAGTTAAGCTAGAAGCAATGCATAAATTATTACTCAAAATGTACGTCTCAGCATCACTTTCAGTATCCAAACCTTTATTCAATAGGTGTAACGTTACATACGGTAAATAAAAATAACTCCCCTTACCGAAAAGATCTCCTTTGCTGAAGAAAGACTTCATTTTTTAAAAATAAAACACAATGTCAGCTAACGGATTTAAGCGACTGCCCTAAAAATGGATGTATATAAAATTATTTTAATTTTTGTATTATTATATATTTTTATATTTTATACTATAATATTAGTTTTTTAAATAAATTAAAAGTTCAGTAATAAGATTTAAATACCTATGATAAAAACGGGTATGTATAAAACCTGAGTTAAACAACTTAGTTCAGTTTTTAATAGTGACAAATTAATATTGCTAACTCAACATTTTTACAAACTGAGTTAAAAATCAGCATAACTAACTAAAAGAAATGAAGAAACCAATGGAAATAAAGCTACTATATTTTCCGCATCCCAGTATTTATACACGAATGTCCGAGGGAACACTAACTTAATACATAAAAGTGCTAAATTTGGTCTAATATTATATGAAATAATAATACATGAAAGTGCTAAATGTGATCTGTAATATTATATATGTACTACTTCTTTTTTTGGACGTTTGATTTTTTTTTAACCTAAATGATGTTTTGAACAGAATTACATTAAACCTTTCCTTCGAATATTTAAATAAGTAGTTACAAATTAAAATTATACGTTTAGGATATAATATTTGTTTTTTAAAGTCTCAGGATATGGACACGTACATAATCAAAAGAGGTCTTTCATTTGGAGCACACTAGAAGGTTCATATTTGAATTCGGAGCTTTAGCTCTTGTTCACTCTAAAGACGTCAGTTTTATATCTCGATGCCAAACAATTTCTATCTACTTAACATTATACGATCAAAACTGGTATAAATTCAGATTATAGTCCAGGTGATATTGTAGGTTAAAGGGATGCACCAAATCAGAGCTGTTCTCTTTATTATTGCACGGTCAAAATATGCACGAATACTTCTAGGCAAAACGACATTTGAGGATTAACGTCCATCTTAACATTCTGAAGACGAATATTGAAGTAAGTACAGAACACATTGTTCGATGTTACTCTTTCTATAATTGGTTAGAATACCTCTTTTTAGCAAAGTTTCTATTACGAAAGTAGCTTGAAGTTTCACAAAAATTAAATCTGCGCCCTTTTTATTTTGAAAACAAATAAGGATATCTAATTATTGTTAAACCTACTTTTATTTCTATGCCCCACCTTCATTGCACTGTGTTTCACGCAATATGTATTGAATATTTAGCGAAATCCGATGAGGCATATTCTGTAACTTTGCAAGAGATATAAAAACCTATCGTAATTTTGATGCTTATGAACTTAAAAATGATGGGAAGAACCGCCTCTTCTCACCTTCGTAAGAGATCTGGTAGTCACTGTGGCATAGCGACTGTCTAACTTAGATATGAATTTACCATGAATTTATTCACGAATTTGAATTTATTCATACACAAACATTAAAAAATTAAAAAATTGGCTTTCATGTAATGTAACAAGATTTCGATAGTAAATACAATATAGACCCTACTACTATCGTAAAATCTGAACAAACATCTGAACTCGAGATCTGAGATTATTCGACAAGGATATTCATTAAAACGTACGCAAAACATTCGTGTGGCCGAATATTCCTGATGGAGTATATAAAATAATAAATAATGAGTTATCTTCTTTAGGAACTCGATGCCATATAAATTCACTAAAATACGAATCGAAGTGATATGGTGCTGTTCCGTGATGCCTACTGCTGTCCCCTTTTTGGAATTCCCTATTATTTTGATTATTTGTATCAGTATCATCCAGCCCCTAACTTTGAAAATTCTTGCTTTTCTGTAGAAAGAAGAACACATATATTAATTTTCCTCCAAAAATATAAGAGAATACAGAGAAATAGCGTTTACAAATGATGTTAACGCATTTTTTGAATAATTTCGAGACCATTTAGTTAACGCTTAAAATGTAAAGCGTATTTTTAAATGCTTGATCTGATAGCATTTTTGTTTTCGGATTATTAAATCTGCGGACTTTATATTATACTCCCTCCGTCCCAAATTAGTTGCTATATTTAGGTGGCAAATTTTGTCCTAAATTATTTGCTAAATTTAGGTAAAAAATGTTGTCCTAAATTAGTTGCTAAATGTAGGTCGAAAATTCAAATTAGTTGCTACATTTTAAGTATTAGGAGTCATAAAAGACTTTCGATGCAGTTTAGTCGACTGATAGCAGAAAAATTATATATGAATTAAAATTGCTCTATTTGCGATTAAAATGATCACAACTTGGTAATTCGTTTTCATATTTTACTTTGCACAAATGTAACATTCATTTTGAGAAAATTTTTCTAACCAAAATTACAGGGCTCGAACACCCTTAAGGCACGCCCCATTTTGTAAGGACTCTTCCACCAGCATATCAGAAAGATCATGTTTATGTGATTAAGGCAAAGCCTCTTCCTGCGACGCCCAGCTCAAGCATTTCTCTACCTTCAGCGCCCTTAGTAGCATCTAACTCGAGACAGCTCTTGCGAAGGAATTTTTAAGGGATGGGTTCTGGATAGTAAATTTCACATCTGGTATCTACTAATTAATTTCCAGTAATTAATTTAACCCTTGGTCACTCACTTTATTTTTATTTAGTTAAAAGGTGCACTATTTGGTACACCGCGTCCTGGGAACGAAAAATTTCTAAGCAGGCGGCAAGTCAGAAGATAAGTCGTTCCAAAGTAAGTTAAACTTGTAATCAAGATGATAAGTTATTCTTTTTAAGCAAATTTTTTCAATCATAATTTTGAGTAGGTGCCTGGCATATCTTACTAACATTAAGCTAACTACGTGAGCGTTTGTTTGCTGACTAAGTATTAACAAGAGAAACGGAGAGTACATCATAAAAGTTACATGACATGATGCCAATTTCTTATTGGACCATACTTTATGCAGGCGGTGTTAACATTGAGACACAAATGTGTTTAATTTCTTATTTACTCGCAAATTCTAACTTTAATTTACTAATTAAGTATTTTCTTTGCTCTTTTAAAGTATTAGTATTTCAAGATTTGTTGCTTTTCGGCTATTTCGGACACTATTTATCTGTTTTTCAGGAGAAACACACTTTGAAGCCACATCTCATGTTTTTTGGAGACCGATGGTGATTTGTTATTTGAGATATTTGTGGGTTTGTGAATTCACAATTGATTAGCTAGAAAATAGTTTTATGCTATTACTGGTGGAAGAGTCCTTACAAAATGGGGCGTGCCTTAAAGCTGTGCGAACTTAAAACGGTGTTTTAATTATATTTTATTAAATTTCAAAGCATTATGATACTTTGAAATATGCACCATTTTATCCCGTATTACTTTACGTTTATTTATTAAAATTTATAATTCAGAAATATATTCTGCGTACCTTGTTTTCTTTTCATAGAAATTATCTCCAATAATTCCTAAAATTACTTCAAATTCACAAGTAACAATACTTACGAATGTGACGCCTCTTATTTCATATTTAGTGTTTATCTAAGCTAATACTTGAAATAACCTTTTCCCTTCTACACTTGTTAAAGTGAATTAACATATATACCATGAGCTCCTAATTTAAAAAAATTTAATTGAAAATTTTAAATCCTTGTGCACCACATAGAATTACACAAGGCTTACGAGGTAAGTAGAAAAACAGACAAATACAACAACACAACACCAAATAAAATAAACTTACTAATTCACAGATGACACGTAAGAGATAAATTTACAGAAGGAAGAGAAAGCCATTTTATGTTGGACAGATACGTGTATAAGAGGAAGAAATGTAATATTCACGGAGTTTAACCTAGAAATGAGTTCTTTTCGTCCTTCCTAGAGCTTTGAACAATAGAACAACAAATGTTCGACATTTTGCACCCCCCCCCGAAACTGCATGAATACAAGTCTATACTAGATAATCTAAATCTCTTCAGATATGAATTGAATTTACCATGTCCAGTTAGAAATTGTTTAACTCCAAAATTGCAGAAAAAGTGTGTTTATTATTTAGTCTGTGAGGAATGGAAGGTGTGTGTGTGTGTGTGTGTGATTATGGCAAAGCCTCGAGGGCTATCTGCCTAAGGGAAGAGATGCTTTCGTGGAGGACTTTCTAAGGGAAACTGGTTCGTATACACGTTACACATGGGGAAAACCACGAAAACGCCCATGCAGCCAGCCCGTTCGCGGGATTCGAACCTCGGACCGAACTACCAGTGTTCAGCGACTCTACCGCTCGGCCGCTGGTGGGCGAGGAATGGAAGGAAAAAATAGTTTAATCAAAGAGGCAGTAGTAGAATTCCTGTTTAGTTCATTCCACCTCAGTATTGTATCATCCCTATTTTTGTTCTTGTAAAATGACTTGAGAAGTATCATTGGAGTAATTACTTGAAGATGTGTAGTTTGTTTTGCCAATCAATCAGCCCTTTCATTTCCTAGATTGCCAGTGTGGCTGCGTACATGAGAAAAGATAACATCAACACCTTTATTATTAAGGTCTTTAAGAAGGTCATGGGAAGTGACAATAAATTTATTATATGAGTAGATATTCCTAAAACAATATAAGAACGAAAGAGAATCAGTGCGAATAAGAAATTTAGCACTTAGCAAACAGTTATTAGATATCCACTTTATTGACTCACTAATGCACAGTAATTCGGCTTGGAAAATACTGCATTCATTGGGAGTTTTAAAGAGTTTGTATTCCAGATCAGAACCATGATGGGAAACGGCATAAGCTAATCCAACTCGATTATTGATTTTACTGCCATCTGTATAACACACAACAGGGAAGTTATCATCAACAAAATTGTCATAAATGATAGTCTGAATTGGCCGGATGAGGAAGATCTTCAAGCAACACCTTGGTATCGAACATAAATTTTCTGATGGTATCTTTAAACTTTTTGTTATTTAAAACACGAAGGTCAATCGGAGGAAATCCTGAAATTGCGAAACAGGCTTCATGGCTAATTGTTCTGTAGCCACGCACAACTCTTAGTAAAATTCTTCTTTGAATTCTGCGAAGTATACGGGAATTAATCTTCTTTTCTAAAGCTGTTCCTCACACTCTAGAAGCATAGCAAATAAACGGGACAATATCCTGCTTATTAACCATATCAATAACATTAGACTTTAAACCAAACGTATTGCAAGAGACACGATTAAGTCCTCTAAATATATTTTCACACTTATTGGATAAATACATAATATGATTTTCCAGCTAAACTTATGATCAAGAATAGCGCCTAAATATTTAATTTCATTCACCGTTTCGAGTAAGGTATTATCCAGGTACAGTTGTTGTTTTGTATAGCTGACATGCTTTTTTTTTAATTATCATAATTTTAAATTTAGTAGGATTGAATTCAAATTTCTGTTCTCTGGACCAATTGGAAATAATATTAAGGGTGTTCTGAGCTGTAAAGAGAGTAATGGGACACTTCTCTTGAAAGCAAATTAGTAGATCATCAGCGAAAGCTATTGTTTTACAACTCTGACAATGCCAGAGTCTATTGAGTTGATCATTCTAATTAAATGAAACAATAAAGGTCCGGAAACCGAGCCTTGAGGGCAACCTCTTTCCAAAATGCGGGAGGAAGAAACGTGGCCATGGGAGAGCAATGCAGATTTGTCATGCATAAAATCTTTAATAAGGCGGAAAATATACACGGAATACCAGCTTTCCTTAAAAAAACAAGTATCCCAGGCCACCAGACGTGGTCGAAAGCACCTTTGATATCAAGGAACACTAGAACTGTGTGTAAATTTCTCTTCTTACCTTCCCACATTTCTCTTGTTAAATTTTTCTTAAATTTCTCTTCTTACCTTATGTCTTTAAAGTACAAAAGAATATCTTCACAACTATTATGAGGGGTAAAACCAAACTGTGTTTTGTTTAGCAGTTTTTTATTATGCAAGAACCAGGTAATTCTATTCACAAACAGCATTTTTTCTAGGCATTTTCCTAATCATACATTCGATTTCACTAGTCCGCCAAGGTATCTTATGAACTCTTTACTTTTTTAGAGGCATGGAAGCCTTGGATGCGTTATAGAGAATTAAGACAAAATTTTCTAGTCGAGAGTTTAATGCATGCTTATCCGTACAGCACTTAATAAACTGCGGCAACTCATCAATCGACTGCTTACATATATTGTAAAAAAATATTACAGTTAGCTTTCTTTACACTGAAGACAATCTTGCTGTTTTTTCTGTCATAGAGAGTGTTATTAGAAGTTACAGATAGTTCAAACTCAATCGTACAATGATCAGAAAGGGATTCATAATCTGGTTGACACCAACGCAAAATATCTGCAAGAAGATCAGATCCCACAACCGTAATGTCAATATAGAACCTTGAACCTTGAGTGCTACAGAAAGTAGGACCACAGTCTTCGTTTATAACAAACAAATTTATCATATTTAAAAATTCACAAAGTTTAACACCTCGAGAATCTGAAACTGAACTATGCCAAATTTTAGATTTGCTGTTGGCATCCATAGCCTAAATCAATCTATTACAATTTTTTGAAGCTAATGTTACATTAATTTTATGCAAATCCAAGTCGATATGTCTATTAGGTTCAAAATAATAGAAAAAAAGATAAAATCATGAGTATTGAGAGTGACATGAAGAAACACCATATTATAATCAAGATTATTAATATCGCAGAGTAGACAGCTTTTTATTCCGTACAATAATAGCAGCTTTAATGGTATCACTATTAGCATCAAAGAAAACCCGGTAAGAGGAAGGCAAGTTGGGAATAGAGCATTAATAAGAGCTTCTGAACAAGAGCGATATCAATGTTAGAATTTTCCATATTTGAAACTAGCTGCTGAGTAGCCATTTTCGAACGATGAAGATTAAGTTGAATAATTTTAAGAACAGAAATGGGAAAGTTAGCCATAATTCATTTGAGAAATAATTCTATTCTTCATAAAAATGTGGGAAGGACAATTTTCGGAGGAAGGCTTATGCTTGACATCAACTTTCTTGCCAACATCCTTGATTTTGCTATTATAACGAATGCAATTTACACAAGCTTGGGTTTCTTGAGTTTGGCAGTGCTCACTTTTATATTCTTTTGCACATTTGAAGCAAGCAACAGAATTTCTGCAGTTAGCTCCTTTGTGATTATAGCCAAGGCATTTAAAGCATCTATTTATTATGATAAACTCTTCTACTTTACAAGCCGACCACTCAAAATGCAAATACGCCAAAGATAGGCATTTTCTGTATAGCTCGGGTTTCATTTCGACAACGATATACTTTGAGTTTGGAATTTTTTAAGAGTAAAACAGAATTTCATGTCATTAATACATTCATTACCATAAAAAAGTCAGGATTTTGATCAAAGAGAAGAGTTAATATATCTTTATCATCAATTTCATTTGCCACATTTTTAATAAGTAGAGCAGGATTTTTTTGTCTTGGAAGAGAAGAAATTACTTCAGGTTTGTTGTTGATTTCATCTTTTATTTTATCACGATCAGTTGAGGAAGAGCATTGCACTAAAATTCTGTTATTCGAAATCATCCTAATATTTTTATACCTAATTTCTTTTCTGTAGGATTAATTTTTTCCTTCAAAAGTTTTTTAACATCAAAGGATGTAAAGTTTTCCAATCCATCAGCTGCTGGAAACAAGCAAATTACAGTCATTTGAGTGTTTGTTTACATTTTCTTCCCTAGATGGCGATACCACCTCAGCATAAGAAGGTCTCATAACAGAGGTTTTCAAACTTGCCACACAAGCTTCGCGATAATTAGCATATTGTAATCTTTCAAAATTTAAAATTATAAGAGATTTTAACTCACCCAAAGCAGTCCTAGCATGTTCGCGCAGCTCACCGTTCATATTACATTTAGATGCAAGTGCTGTGTTGATAGTATCATAATGTTTTTCAAGAGACGTGAAAAACGTGTCAAGCTCTTTATCCGCCATTTTGAAGATGTCAGGATTCTGATCAAAGAGATCAGTTAATACATCTTTATCATCAATTTCATTTGGTACATTTTTAATAAGTAGAGCATGTATGCATTTTATGTGCCATCTTGAAAATGTCTGCTTGCTTGATGCAATCACTGAATTCGGGAATGATTTGTGTTCCCAGGGGCCACAATTATTCCCAACTTTTGGGCTGCATATAATAGTCTGGAAGACGAAATATTTCGTACCTGTTTTGCAGGTGCGCATACTAATAGCACGTGGTGTGTATGGTCGAAGACTTTCTTGGAAATTTTACTAATCGAATATCTTCATGTCTATATGAATATCTGTATGAATTTATGTGGAGGAAAGGACAGTACCAATTGATTGAGAACGATTTATTTAAAGTGTTCTTGCTTGACATTGCAAATATTTACTCCCGCCACCTTACGCGATACAACCCCCGAAGAAGGATGTTTTAAGGTTTCTGCTGATGATGATGACTTTGATGTGCCTGGAGCACACTCATAATTAAATAAATGAAGGGATTTTTGGGGACAGCTTTTTTTTTAAATGAATGTGAGTGAATGTATTTTAATTTTTCGCTGTTGTGTAACGATTTTAAGTCTTAAAACTTACTATGATTATGAAACGGTTATCTGATTAAAAAATTTTTTCAATTGCTGTTTTGAATTTATTTTAGGTTTTCACCATACTAAATTTCCCGCTTTTACATAGTGTCTTTTGGAGGGATTGCAACTCCAGGAGACAAGATGCGACAGCTAGCTGAGTTGGCAATTTCGAAAGATTGTGCAAAACAATGGGCGATTTTTCGGTTCTGCCTCCCAACCTTGTATTTGTTTTGTTTTGGAAATTTCATTTGAATGAATTGTTACGTGAAAGGCCTTAACTTCAGTATTTTTACTGGGGGTAACACATTTTAATTTTGCAATATCCGAAGCATAACGTGAGCGAACGAACATTTGCCTAAAGTACTAGTAACAATCAAGCTATAGCTCAGGTTTGGAAGCATATTTCCTGAAGAAGTAGAATGTGATATGACGCTCTGCAATCACACAACTTGTCCACTGAAGATACGTTTTCTTTCAAGGCTACCATTTTGGAATGCGCGTGTGACGAAAAATCATACGTTATTAGTTTTAAGTTACCAGCGTCATAGCTACTAGTTTTGAATTTCTTAAAACAAAAGGTTTTAATTTCTTCAAAACTAGTCAGCAGTGCTATAAAAAATTCTAAATTATATTAAAATTGTAAAGTATGCTTACATTTAACACATTATTTTACATTTTCAGAACTATAACAATAGTTTGAATGAATACAAATTGTAAAGTATGCTTACATTTAACACATTATTTTACATTTTCAGAACTGTAACAATAGTTTGAATGAATACATACGCTAAATGAAATGCTAAATCAATAAATAACGTCACGAAGTTACAAATTCATATACACTATGACTGCGTCGAATTTCATGGCATATAAAAGAAGAATTTTAGATGCTTCACATCTGCCATTCGCAGGGCATTCTATGTCTGAAGATCGCGGATGCCAACACCAAAGAATTGATTTCCCCTGTTTCTGTTGGGCTGTTTGTAAAGGAGGAGATGAGGCAACCTTTCAATATTTGTGGCGAGCTGTTAGAAGCTTTCATACTGGTGTCTATTTTAACTGAAGCCTGTTACAGTCTTTTACACACTTTTTGTCAAAGCGCTGCTTCATCGCGCATGATGGAATTTGGAAGTGTAGCCTTTTATTTTCTGGGAGACCTTGAAGGATATCCGTTGCGTGTATTCTCCGAGAAGCAATGATATGGCAGGCTTTAGCTGCAGAATCCCATCCACTTGCGTTAGTAACTACAAAGAACTGAGTTACTTAACAGGAGGTTTTTCACATTTCATAGCTTTGGAAAAGCACAAGAAGACATAGCTAGGCATTTAAAAGCCTCAAAATCGTTTCCTGCTTCGGCTATGGATATTTTTAAGCTGTCAACTTCATTGCCGGCGCAAATAGAAACTCTCTAATCGATTCGTTGTTCAGCAGCATAAACTTAATTTTTCCATTTGTTGTTTAACAGCAGAAACTGTTTGTCAGATTTATTTTTTGACAGCGGAAACGCTTTCTCAAGGCTTGTAGTTGAAATGGAGGAACTCTTAGTTTATTGTTTCCAAATCTATTTTCAACCATGTCTGTTCTGTTTTCCATAGCTTCGATTTTATTTTTCATTGCGGCAGTAATTTCTGTTTTACCTTGAACTACAAAAACTGACAATTGTCTTAAGTTGCTTCCCACCACTCTTTCCCTTGCTATTCAATTGCACATCTGACACCAAAAGTTGTTTCGAATGTACGAGTTCGTAACGGATTCAATACACTGAGAACCGATGGTAGCTTGATAAAACTTGCTTTCACGTACCAAAAGAAAAAAAAAAAAAATTCTCGAACCTTTCACAAAAGCACTCATGAAGCTCTTCTCATTCCGCAGAGTACATTCAGTATTTTCTACTTCACACTACTAAGAATGTGTGACACACCACACCACAAAGCACGGGTAAAAGCAAAGCTCGCACCGAGAACTATCAATAATCCTAATTCATCTCTGCGCTAAATTGTCTGAACTCAAACTGAGAACTGATGCTGTCTCCGAATTTATGTACTAGTTTTCCCTCAGCCGGCGATAAATTTACAGTTTTTTTCAGTTCTGAAAATTGTCGGGAATCATCTACTGTTACAGTCACGTATATCGGCTAAATACTGTTACAGTTATATAATCATTGTGGCCCGTGTAGCAAGTGAATGTTCTCCAGAGATCGGGAGAAAATGCCGTGCGATTTCTCGCCAGCATCTCTGCAAAATTTAGTCGCGCAAACAATAGGCCATCTTGGCTGTATCTCATCAATTTAGCGAGAATGCCATCTACCTCAGAGCAATCTTCGCATTTCTACAGGCCGTTCACCTCACATTGTCCAAAATAAGGAACAGTACATTTTTGTTTAAATGATCGGAAATTAAATTCAGTGCCTGGCTCCTAGATTTTGCATTTGTTTTTAGAGGAAACCGGCTATAACATTTGAAAGACATTTTGCCTGATCCACTTTACAGAGGGAGTTTACACACTTTTAAAGCGATTTCGATAGACATTGTCAAAAAGCAAAATATTTATAAATAAAAGATTTTTGTATTTGCTTATTACTTCAGATAAGAAATATCGTCTTCTACTTTTAAATTTATTCCCTTTCAAAATGCGTATGTATACAAATTGTGAATTAAAACATACTTTTTCGAGAGTAACGGAGGAGAAAAATTCATTTTCGATAATTAATAAACGATTCGTAAAACCAACGTCAAATAGCAGTAAGCATTCTAAGAGCAAAATCAGCAATATTATCTGTCAAAAAGGGAAAAAAAACTGTCAATCCCTACTTCTATATAGAAAGAAGACTCCAAACGAATACTGGGAAACGATGAGTATTGTTCATAATGCTTCCAAAGTTAAACCGCTGCTAACAGAAGCAACTCAGTCCGCATAGGCATCAGTTCGAAAACTTTTAAACACATGTGTAGCTGCAATAACTAAAATAATATGAAGCATTTGTTGAATAGTATATGGTAAAAATACTACTTTTATTAGTTTAATAAAAGAGATATATTTGAATGACTTCTGTCATCTTACTTTTTCATACATTTAGAAATATTAGTCTTCAAACTTCTGTTTGAGGTGTGGAAGAAATTTAAGCTCACAAGTATTTGTATGCGATCTGTATAGTTGACGCAAAATATCTGTATATTTGACGCAAAATGATACGATATTAGGCTAGATATAGTTGCAGGATATGATTTTTATAACGATCCATAACACCCTATAAGAAAAGATGTTATAGCTGTGGTCGCTAAAGAGAACGTTTAGTTAATTGTAATAGGTGAATGGAATGCTTCGATCTTGGAAAACATTCATGAATTCGAAAAGTCAAACAGTAGCGTTTTTCTGGCCATTTGAATCGTTCGAAGACTAAATTAAAAACGTTAGTCATTTAATCACTAAGCATTTTAAATAAACGAATGCTATTATCGCAATTTCAACCGGCCAGGATCTTTAATATATGACTTCTACTGTCCTGCGATTTAAACTTTCATCTTTTCTAGTGGTTTTCCCCATGTGTAACGTGTATGCGAGCCAGGTTTCCTTAGAAAATCCTCCACGAAGGCATTCCTTCCCTTCGGCAGATAGCCCTAGTGGGCTTTGCCGTAATCTCAATAAACCAAACCATCTTTTCTAGAGGGAATTGAGCTATCCATGATAAGGTCTTATCAGTGCGGACCTTTCTCATTTCATACTCCTGCGAATTCAGATAATAGCGCAAAATGTTAAATTTAAACTGTTTGTGAAATGTATTTGATGTCAAAAAAGAGAAATTTCTAGATTGCCGATTTTTGATTTTGTTCTTCAATTGTGAAATTTCGAGTTTATCCTTATTTCGAGTTACCTACAACTAATTACAATTAATATTAAAATATTTCTCCCTTTTTCCTTTATTTATTAAATTTCATATAAAGCTTTTTAAATTTGGACGATTGAATTCCCACCGGTTTTTATGTGAGCATAAAACATTAATAAGAAATAAAGTAAATGTCTGCAAATATCGTAGGATGTGGATGTAACTTCAAATCTTTCTCGAAAAGCCAATTTTTGGCTAGTAATAAATGAGTGGTAGATAGTTTAACTAGCATATCAAATGTAACAATGTAAGGATTTGGTAAAGACCTTCAATTGTCGAAGACGTTTAATTGTGAATGACGATTTATTATGACAGCTCTTTTTACACACTCAAATATCTTTCTTTATACAATGTGACTCTGAGACATAGCGTTAACTTTTTGGAAATATGAAAGGCTTATCTCAGTTAGATCTACTGGACTACGACTATTAGTCCGAGCAGAATTAGCTTTACTCAACAAAAAAAGGCTACTATATGAAAGGATTTTCATGCCTTATTGGCCGTTAATCAAGTGGCGAGAAAGCTGAACGAGAAGTTTCATTTTTAATACCTTTTTTATTAAGTCCATCTACTCTCAGTTTATACAAATGTAACCGTGAACACAGAATTATTAAATATTGAGACATAAACCTCGAATAATAATCCGATAACACAGTTCAATTAAAAATAAATATTAAATTATTAATTGATTGGCTACGTTTTAACTACGCAATTCTATGAGCGACAACTGGAAAGCGAGCTGTCGGCGAAAGGCACCATATAGTACATGTAAATCAATGAAAAGGCACGTGAAATTAAACACCTGTTAAGAGTTTTTATAATTCTTAAAACGTTTAGGAGTTAATTCCTCTTTGGGAATTTAAACTCTAATTTCAGATTATTATTGATTTTGGGTTCATTCAGGGTGCGATGTTAACTCAAGTTATGGGTTACTATGTCAGACCATAAGTTACAATGTTAATCTGAATATTAGGTTATGAGTCTTTTAAGTTTGAGTAGATCGTAGGCATAATTCACAAAGTATTCCAAAACCTTGCAGAGGCATTTCAACAATGTATAACCTTGGACGGTAACAATTTATTGCACATGAGGCTCGTTATAACCACTTATCTTGTAAAAGAAATAATTAATTAAAAACTACCGGAAAGATTTCAGATTTTAACGGTCCCCCCAAGAGGGTTTGTTAAGGTTTTCTGCTCTGTCACTGAGCTCGAAGTATACCGGTCCTCTGTTATACTCACTCTCACTAACCCATTTACTTTTTATCATTTTAACTTTACAATTAAGCATTATTTTCTTTGCATTTAGGCCTCACGCAGTGCAATAGCAAAATTAGAAAAAAAAAAATTAAAAGCGGCATAACAGTTAGAATTTCGGGGCTAACTGTTAACAGTGTTTAATGTTGGTATGCGGTTTTTTTTTTTTTTTTTTTTTTTCAGTTTCAGTTTCAGTTCATCAGATAAATATTCAGTTTTGTTATTAAGATGGATTTTTCCGATGGACACTCTGACGCGTTGGAGATAAAATGCTTTATTAATTACAGTGTTGCCACTACTCGCTTTGTTAGTCCTGAGTTTGCTAATCAACAGTTCGTTAAATTTTACAAAATATGAAAGAGGTAAAAAGAATTCGAAATTCAAAGTTCGGATTTCTGGATGTCCATCTTCGGATGGAAGACTACATCATTAGAAATTTATGGTTCCAGGTACCGTTGTTTTTCCACCATGCGCGAAACATACCTACATTCATGCAGATCTTCGTTATTGAATTTCTTTAAATGTGATACATGGAAACTGCCGTCACAACATTTTCATGTGATGTGCGTAACGGCTTTGTTCTGTCATTGAGATAAACATGTCGAGAGGTCTTCAGGAAGGTCGCGGTCTAGCTCGATATTAACGACTCACTGTTTTCGATTCGTTTCGCTCACCAGTTTACGTGCATACACTTTACAATCCTGCGACTACACCTAAGGACAGAAAACATAACGATGTCCATTTTCCAAACATTCTCTCAAGCAGCGATGGTAAAATATTTTCGGATGTTCGAATTTTTTGTATTATCTAAAATTATACAATTGCATAGTTTCAAAATATGTTAGACTACATTTTGAATATTTAAAATTTTCGATTATTTCTATTTCAGCTCTAAAAGGTATTTGCTTATTTTCATTGTGTTTCAGGTTTATTGATCATTGAGTCGTGTGGCTTCGTGTGGCGTCGTGTGGTTTATTGATTATTGAGTCGTGTGTGATCATTGAGTGAGTTCTATTTTTAATCATAATTTAATTCTTAACATTTGATAGTTACAGGTTTTCATTTAATGCGTTTTTCTTGATATATATGTATTCTGTATTATGCATTTGCAAGTTTATATCTCTTTATTTCTGTTAATAAGCTTATAATTTGCATTTCTTGCTATTTTTAAAACAAAGCTTTATATCGTATTTACAAAAGTTTTTCAGGCAAATTCGTGTAACGTGAAACAGATGGTAGATTAAAAAAATAATCCATGAATTTTAATTGATTCTCCTTATAGTTTTTTTTCTTTAGTCCAAAGGGGCTTTGCCCCTGAAGGACTGTTGTTTTCGTTTTGCGATTTTGCGTTGGTTCACAATAAATTGTCGTTTCACTTTTCAAACTGTTGCCACCAAATGTTATAATCATGCATTATATTTGAAGAAATTAAATAATGAAAAATCTGCATAAATGTATGAATATTTCTCGCATTGCGGTAAAATAACGGTACATAGAGTCATCGAATTTTGAATGACGTAATCCTACAGCGAATATGGGCATGTGAAAGCCCAAATTTGAAATTTAGAATTTGGTTTATTATCGATTTCATATTTTGTAAACCTTTAACGAATTTTTGATTAACAAACTCAAGGATTTCAAAGCGAGCCATATCAACCTTGTACAGAAAAAAACATTTTTATCTCCAGCGCGCGAGACTCTGTATCATAAATTCTAAAGATTCTATAACAATTTTAAACTATTTTGCGATATTGCTCTTGAAATGAATTTTATGCTTTAAAGTGTAAGAATGTGGTATTTAGTAGATGAAGGTAACAGACAAAATGCTAAAAAAACTCCCCTTTGGAGGTAATTTAAAATCCGAAACCTTTCAGATTTTATTATTATTATTTTTATTTTTAAATTTATTGGAAAAGAAGGAAATCTCGAATCAGTTGCACCCAAAATGAAGACGGCACCTTCCTTTATTGTACTTAGTAATCAGACATCGTGTCTTAATAAAATTATAAATCCGAGTTGAGGTTAATTATCATTGCAAGACTTTTTCCAAAAATAATCCGGGGAACAACGTATTAAACAATTCGTGATTTCTTTACAAATTACATCCTATCTTTCCCTTTAAATTAGTTAAATATCTTCTTTGATAACTAATTCTTTTCCTTTTCCAATTAATTAAATCTTTTCATCTTGGAAAAATTAAGTCTTTCTTTCTTAGCTGATTTTAAATACAAAATTTACTGCTGTACATCTTTGATTTTGCGTGGAGCAGTTCTTCAACAAATGACTTCCATTAGGAACCCTTTAACTTAAAATTGCTTCAGATGATAAATGAAAATTTGAATGAAAGATCAGGTAATAGTTCGTATTGATTTTTACGATTTTAAACATTTTTGAAGTTAGGCAAAGCAACAACTTTATACTTTGGCTGATTTTATCTTTTACTTTGGCTGATTTTATCTTTTACTTTGGCATGTTTTTCTTTTCTACTTATTTTTGAAATCTTTAAAATCGTTAATAATATTCAAAATCTTCTTTCCATCCCTGCTGTTTTCTGTGAACTTTATCACAAAGAAGAAAAGACCGTGGTTTGGAAAGTTACTTCCACTACTGCTTGTCGCATCTCTTTTGTCAGTGCAACTCGAGCGTTAGAAGGGGAAACACTACCATTTCTCTAGTTATCAAGCAGTTTTAACAGCAACAATGGTAAAAATTTCACGTGCTCAAATTTGTTTTGTGTATTACTTAATGTTTAAGAGTTTTATATCGTTTTAAATTTTTCTTACTCAAAATTCTTAATATTCATAATTTTTTATTCTATGTATTTCAGTTCATATTTACAAGAAAAATTATTACCATTTTGGGAGTAAATCATTTTTATTGATCATCGAGTTTGAACCGTGCGTCATAATTTTAACTATCATTTAATATTTAAATTTTAATAGTTTGAATTTTTAATTCAATTTAAAACCTAATTCTACTTTCCGCATAAACTTCTAAAATTAACTTATTGCTAATTTCTTAGTTGAAATACCTTACAGATTGATGCATGTTTCCATAAAAGAAATCCCTCAATAGAGATTTTAAATTTTCTTTAAAATTCCATTCATTTTAGAAAATATGGCCTTCACACATATAGTAAGTATAACGTTTGTATTTTTCGATGAAATATTTTGACGATAAACGATATAAAAATTAAATTAAATGAAGTGAAGGTTATGCTGTAAAACATCCTAGCGACGATACCCTGAACGGAACAAAAGATCTGTTACGCGTTACAAATCCATAGCTTTGCCTCAAAAACACAGTTGATCTGTACTGCACACATGACAATGACTATATCTTTTCCTCACCTGCTATCCTGTCCTCCTGCCTTGCTGTTCTGAATTTCTACACTTTCTGCGCTCGTTGGAACTCAGGAGGAAGATACCGGAATAGAGTGCGCATCCTGCAAAGCTACGCGCGGCATAATGCGGAGCATAAAACTAACGCGCATCCCCCTTCATGAAATCACTTGGAAAAAGCATTTTTGCGATTTCTTCAAATGTCGAGACCCATCTTAGAAATTTCATTCAGCAAATGGTAAGAGCCAGAAAAGGACAACCCTTACTTTATACCAGTATAGAAACAGAGTATCGAGCAATGCGCATGTGGTTCTTAAGAATTGATAATTAAGTAAGTTAACGTAACGGAGCTTCAGGTATGAATTAATGTTATCGCGCATACTCTTATTAAGAGGAGTTATCGAAGATGCGTCTTATTAAATGCCAACTATCCGGCAAAGCTCTCGCTTCAATTTAGTTACCAGCAGTCAGATGTGCCATCAGGCTCAGCAGAGGCTGACTACAGTAGAGCGAATTCCTTTAAATCATACAGAAAGTACATAGAACACAAGTACTCTGCTTTTCGGCAGTTTAATCGAGCTGCCTCTATTGCCAGATATCTAACGATTCCAAGTGTGCTCTCAAACTTTTAAAGGAAAATATAACGAAATGTTGCATCTCTTTTTTATATGTTTTTGCGTTGTATGCCTCGAACATAACAAATGACACTATGGTTATCTGCAAGAGGGAGGTTATCTCGCCATGAAGAAACAGTCTTAAGAATATTCTACATCTAAAAACGTGTGTAATGTATTATATTAAAGACTAAAAGCAGCCATGCCAAAGCGGAGGATATTTTCCTAGTACACCATGATTTGGTTAGAGTAATTATATAATCTTGTAGCGTCAACGCCAAAACGTTGATACAAACTGAGAGAAAACCGCCAATTGGCGAAAGACAGTAAATCTGTATAGCAACCTTCCGGGCTCACGGAGAGAGAGCAGTTTTATTCCGCAGTTTGTATTACAGTTCAGTCTTGTGTTCACCGGGATAAGTAAACTTCGGCATCCGTGTCTGTGTTGGGACCGTGCTCTTATAATGTGTCTAACTATATTACTTTTCCTAATTAAAATTCATTATTAAATGTATATGTCTATTTCAATTACCGTTGCTGTTTTTCTAGGTAATGTTATCAATACTTTTGTAGGCACGTGTTACTCACGTGTACCTCAATCTAATTATGTTTACGAATCTCATTGGCTTAGGCTACGTGGGGCGGTTAACATAAGGACTTTCTAACCTATTATTTTTAGTTTTACTTTCCTTTCTCTCCTGATTTAAGTTTCCTACCAGATGTAAATTTTAAATGACGTAGTATGATAAGCTACACATGTTTCAGGAGCAGTATTAAAGCTGCGTTTCAAGAGTTCGAAAACGAGTAATAGCGGAGTTAGTTCCGAGTTTATGCTGCGTGCTTGAAATTAGCTTGCTAAGCAGTGTTAGGCACCTTATCAGTTTATACTGATATTTCTGGCCTCGGGGTTTTGTGTGTAGCCGATTTAGCGTTTAGTTCAGCTAAGAAGGCAGGCGTTAGTCATTTAAATTTATTTCTGATATGTTACATTTTTATTTTCTGTTAACTTTAAGTTAGCCACAAGTGGTGGTGAATTGTGAGCACCAATTGGGTGCATCTTTTTATTGTAGCTTAAATAAAAAAGGTTATTTAAGCCTTCTTCTGGAATATCTCTTCCTCAAAGACATAGCGAGTATTCGCTTCTTCTTCTGCTACATAGAGTCTACATTGTATGCTACCAAAAAGAACACACGGATTCTACAGTATTACATTCTTTGCGTATGAGAGTTCTATAAATTCAACATGTCAAATTATTTTTCTGAGAAGATGCAAATTCTGTTTTACGATTAGTTATTGCTTGATGTGTAAAACATTTTCTAGACGTAAATTCTCTCTGGCTAAATTCCGAATTTCCTATTCATACTTGGCTTCTGCAAGTACCGTATTTAAAACTTAATCCAGTGGCTTTTATGCCTCTCATGGATCTGAAATTCCTTAGCGTATTGCAGAATTACACGACAATGCTATTTTATTTGTTATTTATTGCAGGTGCTCAGTCACATCAAATGGCGGAATTAATATGATTCTTTAAGTAAGAAGAAATACAACAATCTGACGAATTTCTTTCACTGAAACTTTCTGAAATAATTAACTGATGGAATATTCCAGAAGTGTCAATGATACGATCGCTTAACAGTGTACGCATCATTGCTCCTAAAATCACAGTTAAAATCATGTTTTCAAAATGGCAAATTGTATCTGTAATATTGTCGGATTTTAGGTCCAACAATATTAACGGGTGAGACTGAAGAAAAATTAAATATCAAATTAAATTAATCCAGGACGAAATCCAAAGTTAATATAGTGGTTTTTCAGATATATACGGATAATCAGGCATTCAATAAAAACAAAACCCAAAGTAAGCATAAAAATAAGTTGCTAGCCAATTTAACATTTGTGATCGTAATTATGAAGTTTCGTTATGTTTTAATTTCTGAGAACGCGCTCAGGAAAAGATGTGTTGATGAGATGACAATAACAATACCCAAGAAGACATAATACAGATTAACCATTAATAAGCAAATTTATTAAAGCTCGTGGCTATTATTCTTAATTAATAATTTCTTTCACAGTTTTCTAATTATTGTTCTACTTATAAATTCAATTTTCTAATTATTAATCAATCATTTTTCTACTTATAATTCAATTTCTATTAACGAAAAATTAAGTTATGGACAGTGAATAAATTCCTAATCGAGAGGAACATCTTTACCATATGTTATTAAGATACTGAAAAACAGTTAACAAACTAATTCTTCTGGTCAGTACAGTTCACGTTTTTGTGGATTATATCAAATTACAATCAACTGATCGCTAGTGACATGCTACTAGGATATTTTTTTAATTTTCTAAGCATGCATAAAAGAAAAAAAGAACATAACTTATCTGACTGTAGGCAATTTTGAAAGGGAACTGGAACTAAAACTCCAAACGATTACTCGGAAAAGACGCATATTGTTCCTAATGCAGTGGGCCCACCAGCGGCCGAGCGGTAAAGTCGCTGAACACTGGTAGTTCGGTCCGAGGTTCGAATCCCGCGAACGGGCTGGCTGCATGGGCGTTTTCGTGGTTTTCCCCGTGTGTAACGTGTATACGAGCCAGTTTCCGTTAGAAAGTCCTCCACGAAAGGCATCCCTCCCCTTAGGCAGATAGCCCTAGTGTGCTTTGCCATAATTAAATACACCACACCTAATGCAGTGATATTTGTTTCATGTAAGTTTTTTTTGTGTGTTTGCTATTTTTAGTCTTATACTCCTGTTTGAAGTGTGGAGTCAATTTAAGTGCACAAATATTTTGTGTGCAATCTGTCTAAGGATATCGGACGCAACCATGAGCAAAATGATACGATCTTACGCGAAAGCAGCTAGATAGTGTTGCACGGGATGCTCATTATAAAGATCCATAATATTCTGAGAAAAGATACTATAGCTGCGATCGAGAAACGGAATGATTATTTAATTGAATACTCGAATCTTGGGAAAGATTCGAAAAGTCGAACAATTGAGTTTCGTTAGCCATCCGAATGGTTCGAACCTAAACTAAAAGTATTAATCACTTAAACTCCAATCATTTTAAATAAAAGACTACTATTAACGCAATTGCAAGCGACTTGCAACTTAAATACATGACTTCTGCGGTGCTGAGAATTAAACTTTCAACTTTTCTAGACACAGTTGAATTACTTATGATTAGTGGCAACTAGTGTGGATTTTTCTCCTTTCATACGCCTGCGATTTAAGATCATCCGGAAAAATGTTAAACTGTTTATAGTATACTAGCAGCTTCGCTGCCAGCCTTCGTCTGGCTTTTAAATGCACCGGAAAAATGGCTGAAGGGAACATCAAACGTTAAATTTAAAAACTGCGTAGAATTTTACTCTGCAGAACATCTTCATAAAAAAACGTTATTACGTATAAAAAAATTACAATGAAATAAGAAATATCCAAATATTAATTATCCTACAAATATTAATTATCCTAATAAATAAAATAACCAACTTCCCTTTGCAAAATTGTAAAAAGTCAAATGGTATAAAGGAGGTTAAGAACTTTGTTTCCTGAAAAAAATCACTCAAAACTTTTCAATATCTTAAAAACAGTGAAATGAGCAATAAATAACATAAAAGAATGCAAGAAAACAAAATATTCTGAAACCAAAGTATAATTAATGATATTTTATCTTATATTTTCAAGAGAAAAAAATTACAATGAAATAAGCTGTATCCCTTAATACAAATATCGGTTATCCTAATAAAAAAATTAACTAACTTTCCGTTAAAGAAAAAAAATCATGCAAAACATTTCAATATCTTACAAACAAAACATAACATGAAAGCAACTCAAAAAACAAAAAATTCCGCGCAGAATTTTACTCTGCGGAACAACGTTAACAAAAAATAAATCAATAAAAATGTATTATATATATATAAAAAGGACAATGAAATATGCCAATCTCTTAAAATTAAGAAATACGATGAAAAATTGTTGCCAAACCCATATTTCTAAAAGAATGAAACTATTGAAAATGATGCGATTTTATGAAAAAACTATCAACAACAATAAGACGGGAAAACTGTTGCCAAAATCACATTTTTAAAGATGTCAGATGTGAGAAGTATACTCGGAAGCTTCATTTAAAAAATATTTTAAAAATAGAAAATATTATCATTTTTCCAAAATTCTCTTTGTAAATGCAGTCGCAAGGATAAACGTTTAAAGTGTCCAAGAATCAAAGAAAAATAATCTGTACATTTTTAAAAATAAACTTTTTTAGGAAAAATCCCGTAAACTCTCCCTTTGTTAAATAAATTCGTATTTAATCGATTTATTATTACACGAAATTTATTTTAAGTTCGTAAAATAGCTAAGTGCCTACGTTTCATGACGATGGGAAAATGGAGTGTATAGAGTAAAATCTCGCTTTCCTATAGCCCATTATGTCTCAAAATAACGCGATTTCGTCACAAAACATAAAATAAGAAAACATTCTAATTCGAATTTCGAAAAAAACCGCATCGAGGTGCACTGGCTCTTGTCTGGATGCATCTATGTACCAAATTTCTTAGCCGTGGGTCTATTAGCTTACGCGCAGCGCAAACGAAAGACACACACACGCACACAGACAAACTGTTTTATTATATTGTTGCGTGCGTACGGGTTCGTTATGAAATGAATGCACAAGTCCGATGAAAAATTTATTATTTATCACAACAAAAATGCTTAAATTTTCTCAAATTATCACGCAGTATTACAATATCTCACAGTAGTTTTCTTTTAACTACTCAAATGTCCAATAGAACGTAATTCAAAACAGCTAAAGAACGCTAATCTGCGAATTCGCTACAATCAACAAGAGCAGTTTTCTAAACAACAAACTAAGCAAGCAACTAACGAACTGAGATGTTTTCCTCCTTTTATAAGATTTTAAAATCACGCGCTAGAATTTTCCAGTACTTTCTCGAAATCAAAAAGAGATATTTATTTATTTAATGCACGCGCTCTTGTATTTTCAATTTTCCGGCTTAGCTTTCTTTTAATATTCGTCACGTGCTGCACTGCGCGAGAAATAAAATCATTTAATTTATAATTGAACTAACATTAGCTTTTTAAATACCAAATTCGTAACACTACACCCTTCCCAAGGACAGCACGTCCCGGGCAGTACAATCCCTGGACAGGAAGGTAAACTTACAACTGTGGCATAAATGCAACTGAGGCATAAACATTACATTACAATATCAAACAACATGAACACTAAATGCAATAACTAACTTAAACAAATCAAATGCTAAATGCATATCAAGTACTAAATACAAATCAAATACACATTTGAAAACAAAAAGGACCATGGTCTTATACTATTTACAATTATTTACATTACAACTATGACCATAGTAATGAGCTAACCTGTCGTAATGAACGACTTTAGGTTTAGAGTTCGAAGACTTACGGATCATGACGTCATTAAGTCTGTTCAGGACTATATATGGACCATCCGAGGGTGACTGTAATTTAGGACTGAGTTCTTTTCGTTGAATCGGGTTCCACAACCACACCTTGTCTCCTTTGTTGGATCTCTGTCTAGTAGCTCTTGTGTCGCATCTGGTCTTCATTTTCTCCGTCGCCAAGTTGACTCGCTTTCGTGCAGAATGGTGCATCCCCTCAAACCGGGCCTGGGCATTTTGGATGTGTTCCTCAGGCGATGAATGCGCATCCGTAGGGCGACTAAACAGGCGGTCACAAGGCAGACGAAGGTCTCGACCGAAAAGCTTCTGGGATGGAGAATAGCTGGTAGTCTTGAGTTTCTTTTCGACCCTGGTATGATTTCGGCAGCTTCCCGACCTCGATCTTTCGGACAAGGCGTCGACATTTCCAGGCGAGGATCCCTTTTGAGAATGGATAGTCATGCCATCAGATGCTGAAAGCAGCTTATTGTTTTTGAAATCTAAGGAAAAATTGTATTTCCTTAAAAAGTCCAATCCGAGTATGCATGGATCTGTGATATCCGCCACATATGCCGTGTGATGGTAGGCGGCACTTCCAAACGTGATGCTTACGTTTAACTTCCCAGTTATGTCGATCTTGTCACCAGACGCAGTCTGAAGGGTAACACAGGATGGCGTCCAAATAAGTTTATCTTTAAACTGTTCAGCTAAATCTTTCCTAATGATGGTAACATTAGCTCCTGTGTCAATGATCATATTGCAAGGAACTCCATCGATATTCCCATTAATGGACAGTCCGTTACTGTTGCCACACACTGTATAAATTTTAAGCGCTTTAAAACAAGGTTTTTCATTATCTGGCAACCTCCGTTCCTCGATATGGTCACTAATTTGTTTACTGCGTCGTTGCTGGGAAATGGTCTTATTTTCCGTACCTCGGGGTGTTTTGCAGTTTCTTCGTATGTGGCCTTCAACTCCGCAGTTCCAGCACTTTAGAACTACTTTCTTTTCATTCTGTTCCGTCTCAAGCCACTGACTTGTCTGGTAAAATCATCTGCTTTATATTCCGTACCCTGGGGTGTTCTGCAATTCCGTCTTAGGTGACCTTCACTACCACATCTCCAACAGCTTACAGCTACTTTGTTCTCACTGCTACTCCGTATCAAAGCATCGACTTGTCTGGCTAAATCATCTAAACGAGCCATCAGTTGATCCACTGGCTCATGGACTCGCACAGCTCTAACTGGGTAGCGATCTCTATTAGTTGCTTCCTGGGCTGCCTCGAACTTCATGGCGTACACTAGAGCGCTTTTTAAATCTTTTACATCCGCCATTCGCAGTGCTTTCTGTATTTCAGGGTCCCGGATGCCATCGATGAAATATTGCAGCGACAGGATTTCCCTCGTTTCTCTCGGGCACTCCGTAAAGGCGAGGTGAGACAGCCTTTCAACATCCGTGGCGAGCTCCTGAAGTGTTTCGGTAGGCTTCTGTTGACGAGATTTTAATTGGAGCCTGCAGTAGTCTTTTAAACACTTCTCCCCAAAGCGCAGCTCCAAGGCGCCGGACAGAGCTTCGAAATCTGACCTTTTGTTTTCGGGAAGAGTCTGAAGGATATCCGCTGCGTCTGCTTTCAAAGAAGCGGCGAGATGACAGGCCTTAGTTTGGGAATCCCATCCATTCGCATCCGCCACTATAGCAAATTGTGTTTTATACACTTGCCAGGATGTCTTCCCATCATATGTGGATAGCTTCAGAGATGGACGAGTAGGCATCGGTAAGAATTTAAAACAATCACTATTATTCCCTGCCGTCGCTACGAATTTCTTTAAAATATCCATTTCTTTGGCAACTGCAGAAACTCTCTCATCAATTTGTTGTTCGATTTGGTGTTGGACGGCACAAACTCTTCCTAAACTCTCCCTTCTATATGTTCTTTTACAGAAGAAACTCTTTCTTCTATTTCTTCTTTCACCGAAGAAACTCTTTCTTCAATATGATCTTTTACGGAAGAAACTTTTTCTTCGATATGTCCAACTTTATTTTCAACTGCGTCAATTCTGCCCTCCATAGCTTCAAATTTATTTTCTATTATGCAGGTAATCTCTCTTTTCATTTCTTCTTGACCTGCTTCAATCTTTTCTTGACCAGCTTGAACGGCTTTCATTTCGTCCTTAACAGATTCCTGGCCCAATTTCATTTCTTCCTTAACGGAGTTGACGGCCCCTTCCATCTTTCCTTGGCTAGATTTCATCTCTTCTTTCATTTCTTCTTTAAACGAGGCAAAGGCTGTTATCAATTGCCTTAACTGCTCTTCCATCGCTCTTGTTATTGGCATTCAAACCCCACTCCTGACACCAAAAATTGTTGCGTGCGTAGGGGTTCGTTATGAAATGAATGCACAAGTCCGATGAAAAATGAACAAAAATTTATTATTATCACAACAAAAATGCTTAAATTTTCTCAAATTATCATGCAGTATTACAATATCTCACAGTAGTTTTCTTTTAACTACTCAAATGTCCAATAGAACGTAATTCAAAACAGCTAAAGAACGCTAATCTGCGAATTCGCTACAATCAACAAGAGCAGTTTTCTAAACAACAACAAACTAAGCAAGCAACTAACGAACTGAGATGTTTTCCTCCTTTTATAAGATTTTAAAATCACGCGCTAGAATTTTCCAGTACTTTCTCGAAATCAAAAAGAGATATTTATTTATTTAATGCACGCGTTTTTGTATTTTCAATTTTCCGGCTTAGCTTTCTATTAATATTCGTCACGTGCTGCACTGCGCGAGAAATAAAATCATTTAATTTATAATTGAACTAACATTAGCTTTTTAAATACCAAATTCGTAACAATATGAAGAGAAGATATTGAATGTGAAATTATTTTGAAAATTTGTGAAATTGCGTGTTTATCCTTTTAAAAAATATCGGTAATTTTATAGGCAGCGCTCTGATATTTGAAAAGATAGCTTTAAATGTTAACTTGAAATAATAACTGTTAATAACGATTAAAATATTTCCCCTATTTTTCCTTTTCTTTTTTAATTTCAAAGTTCTTTGAAGTTGAAAGACTTGCATTCCCACCGGTTTTTACGTTAGCACAAAAGATTAATACAAAATATTTTTACGCGAGCGTTTCGGTTTAGTACTATTTTATGTATAACTATTGTAAAACTTCAGATTTACAGCGCTACGATGCCTGGATACCTCATCGCCAACCAGATGTCTTATCGCTCATCACGTTACATTGGTCACACCCCCTGCATCTGCTATCCTGTCTCCACGAGAACTACGTTCGGCATTTCTTTACCTGCAGCGCTCCTAGAAGCACCAAAGTTCGATAGCCGGAACACAACCTGCGATTTCGCAGGTTAATCGCGGCAAATAAAGCAAGTTGGAGTTGGAGAGCGTTTCGGTTTAATTTGTCATTTAGTAGATTCACTTAACAGTATTAATAATTATATAACAGTTAACTTACTATATAATAATTATATAACGGAAACTAAGTTAACTGTTATATAATCCAATAATTATATAACAGTTAACTTATATATTTCGTTCATATTATAACTCATAATGCACAAAATTTATATCATTTAAAGAATAGAATTATCTAATCGTTGCCACATGTTCTATTCAAATTTTATAATAAAGCTAGAATAATGTATAAAAGAAATTAAGCAAACAAAACAAAAAAGAAACAGTTTTCCTCAGACAATTGAGTATTTCTCATTTAATTAATTCAGTTCACACTTCGCGAGAATCCAAAAATACATAAAAACTCAAAATATCTATGGGCCCACCAGCGGCCGAGCGGTAAAGACGCTGAACACTGGTAGTTCGGTCCGAGGTTCGAATCCCGCGAACGGGCTGGCTGCATGGGCGTTTTCGTGGTTTTCCCCATGTGTAACGTGTATACGAGCCAGTTTCCCTTAGAAAGTCCTCCACGAAAGGCATCCCTCCCCTTAGGCAGATAGCCCTAGTGTGCTTTGCCATAATTAAATACACCACTACACCACATACACACCAAAATATCTATATTTAAAATTACGAAGTAAATCTTAAACACTTATTTCCTCGAAAAAATTCCAGAAAGAATTAAGCATGATTTAATTGGCAGTAATAACTGAATGCGTTATCTTTGTTGTTGCGAAGCTAAATTTCTCTAGATTGGCAACAAATTGGTCTCTAGGAAAGCAAATTTTTGGCTAATTATAAAACAGTGGTGGATAAAGTGTGGCACACGTTTCAATTTCGAGGCGATTAAGAACAGGAATGCTACGGCAACTCGAAAGTTTGTTGCCGACGAAGAGCTGCAAATGGTACATCTAAATTAATGACAGGAAGCATGAACGTAAACACTTGTTAAAAGAATTTGTATGGTTTTAAAGCAATTAGAAGTTAACTCCCCTTTGATAATTTAAAATCTCATTTCAAATTGTTTTTGATTTGTTATCAGTGAGGTTGTGATGTTATCTCAAGTTATGAGTTATTATGTCAGAATAAAAATCGCAATGTTAATATAAAGTTCGGGTTATGAGTCTTTCTAGTTTGTGCGTATAGCATAGGAATAGTTGACAGAACACTCCGAAACCTTGCAAACTCAGATCAACAATATAAAATCTTGGACGACAAGAATTTATTACACATGGCGCTCGTTATAACGAACTATCTCGTAAAAAAGTAATTATTTAAGAAAAAAAAATACCTGAAGGGGTTCTAGGTTTCAACGGTCGCTCAAAAGGGTTTGTTAAAGTTTTTTACACTCTTTCTGAGTTCGCAGTTTACCAGTCAACTGTTACTCTCACTCCTGTTAACCCATTTTTTTCGGAGTCCTTTTGGCTGTATTATTAAATTATTATTAAACACTATTGTCTTCGCACTTTCGCAATATGCAATTCAACAGCAAAATTAAAAAAAAATAAAAAAAACTTAAAAGCAGAATTGCGGTTTGCGTTTAGAAATCTCGATGCGTCGTTATATGTTGGCACGCATTTTTCTCCTTTTTTGAATCTTTTCTCAGTTCATCACATCAAGGTTCAGTTTTTTTACAAAGATGTCTTTACAAATTTTTATTTGTCTTTCTATTGTTAACATTTTTTGTGTTTACTTTATTTATTAAATATCCCGTTCTGGTACTTACGCCACATAAAATTCGATTCAACAACAAAATCACAAAATATTTAAAAACGGCATATCTTTAAACATTTTCCCCCGGTGTCTATTCTTCTGCGCTGGGGTTAAAAATGCTTTATTCTGTAGAGTGTTGCTACTGCTCGCTTTGATATCCTTGATTTTGTTGATTAAAAATTCGTTAAAGTTTTACCAAATATGAAATAGATAATAAAACAAATTCGAGATTCAAACTATTCGGATTTCCAGTTGTCCGTGTTCTGTTGGAGAACTAACTACGTTATTCGAAATTTAATGGCTCTAGGTACCATTATTTTTTCCACAGTGCAAAAACATGCATAAATGAAAATGAAAATAGTATCTTTTATGTTCTAGGTTACAACTACATAAGAGTTTTAGCCTATAGTTCAAGTAAGGCCGGAGGCCGCTGACTTTTTTAAATTTAAATTCAGTTAGTGTGCCGTAGCATTGCGCCCGCAGGCGAAATTGAAGAGGTGGCAAGTCATACGAGGAAGATATTCGTAAGAGCTGAATTAATTCACGGTAAAACATCAGTTAAATGGTTAAAAATTATGCGTAGGTGCTGGAGCAGTTTATCACATCGAGGAACTTTGTCGACTGAAAATGAGCATGGATGCGTGAGATGCTAGCTAAAGTACATGTAACTGAGAGTCGCAATATGAATACTCGATCATCAGTTAGATGAGTTGGTACATTTGAAACTAATCGAGAGAATTTCCTTGCCGTTTACATTTTTATTTTTAAACATTTCTAAATTTTTTTGGAGTTAGTTCTTTTGCGAGGATTTAAACTGAATTCTTAGATTATGATTTATTATCATTCAGAGCTTAGGTTATGTGTTGCCCTCTCATATTATGAGTCATAAGATGATACCCTATTTGAGTACTTTTAGTTTGTGCCCACAGTGTGGAATAATTGGATAGTTTCATCCAGTTTGGGTAGAAATATAAAATCTTGGACTGCAACTCGGCTCTCGTTATTGCGACTTCGTCACTTGTAATAAAAAGTGGATTTACTTCAATAATGCAGGCCGAAGAGGAAGTTGATCTGCACCCTTGACCCCGTCGGAAGCGTCGCAGAGCGCAATTTGGCTAACAAATAGATCATGATTTGTATTTGCTGGGACATGCTTTGTTGTCCACAAAGATTTTCTGGGAAATGGTAAAACCCAGGGTAGTAAGGTGCACAGCCAGATGCTAGTCCGTGTTGACGCTGTTGTCAAGGGAAAACGTTGACCTGAGTTCCAGGGCAAAAAGGTAATGTTCCATCAAGATAATGCAAGACCATACGTATCTGCATTCACCGTATGTTCTCGAATGGGATCTTTTGCCGCACCCACCATATGGCAGCGACATTGCTTCTTGGAACTTCTACCTTTTTTACACACCTGCAGCTGCATCTTGCTGGTGCTATCTTCCATTCTGCAGAGGAACTCCGAAATGTAATTGATCTGCTTTTGAACTCGCGTCCATTATTTTCTGGACTTTGAAAATCATAGATTTGGATGATGATTTCTACCCGCACTAATATAATGTGTATATCTTCCTTGTTTTTCCCTAACTTTATTATGTACGTTGTTTGGCGATAAACTTTAATTACAACTAGTTATACCACGAACGCATTGGCAACGCACAGCATTTTAACAACTACCTAACTTCAATGCAAATAGTAATCTAACATTAGTATCCAACACCACCGCTTCGCCTCAAAAAGGCAACGCAGTATTGTTAAATAAAATATAATAGAAGATTATCATTGAGCATTGGGCAATTTGCAAAGTTATGTACCACAACACGATGCAGAAAAATCGGTGGTTAGGGATGCAATAATAATTCATTGTATTGGATTATATTTCACTTGAAAACCTATTACAATTTAAAATTCACCCTAATAGGCGGGGTTAAGAAATAAAAGTGGGGTTCATGTTCTAGCCTCTTTCCAAGGCCAAACTTAAGTTTTGAAAAAAAAAAAAATCACGAAATGTTTTGCAAAATAGATGAAGTCAGTTTCTTTCGTAAATTAATATTATGTAAGATTTTATTTCTCTCAGTATTAACTTCCCCCTAGAATATGGGTGTCTAAAGTGCGGCCCAAAAGGCTTTAAAATGCGACCCAAACACAAATTAGGAAAGTATTTTTATTAAAAAAATTAACGTTTTTAACGTGATTCATATATAATCAATTCACTGACATTTATTTTAAAACAAAAATTTAATTAAAAGCTTGTTAATATGTCATGGTGGACTAAAACCCTTCGCATAAAGCTCCCGCTATTTCCACGGGATGCGAAATCCGTCTCGTATTATGGGTCACATGAAAATAGCGTGCGTGAGTTTATTTCTCTTATTTTCCATACGGATCCCAATTTTCTCCGTGGAGGCTAAGAATATAATATTTATTTTCTCGTCTTGTTTTACAGCTAGATGGCGATACAGGTTTATTCTTTCATTCTTCCCGGGAACTGTCTTTCTCACTTGCGAAACCAGAATTTTAGGTTTTTAAGTAATAAGTAAGTAAAAGCAATATTATTAGCTATACAAACTAATTAGCATGTAGTTCAATTCATACTTTGCAATTCAAAAAGGTTCACAACTTGTGAAATATTTAAGTACATCCTAAAACCCTTCCATGTGGTATATTTTACCACACACTTGAATTTACGTTTTGAATTTTAAGTGCATCTATTCGATTTTATTACTTCCTTGTACGAAGTAAAAAGAAGTATTGTAATCGCGAAAAATTTCGGGTATCATATTTCAACGAAAATATCGATTTTGACCGCTATTCAATGCAATTTAATGACGTTTTTGCTTGACATCCGCAAGTAAGGACAGAATAAAGGACTCTTTTCCCCAACAAAATTATAAAACTGATTTTAAATGAATTCTGAAGAGAATATTTCGTGGCGTCTTGTGCGTACGTACGTGCGTATTTCGCATAGCTCAAAAACGAGTAGCCTCAGAACGTTGAAATTTTGTATGTAGGACTGCTATAACATGTAGATGAACACCTCGTATTTTGGTTGCAACCGGCCGCACACAGAGTATGTTAATATATATATATATATACATATATCTACTCCGTAACTCAGCATATTGAGCTCAGTTTCTTTATTCCTATATGTTTGTAAGTTGTGCATTTTTTTGCTTTAAAAATGATTGAATTATGTTATTCTTATCTTCCGGTTAGCATATTTCACAAGTGCACATCAGCGAAGCCATTGAGGGAAAGTTTTCGAAAATGAACCAGTTGCTCTTATGACGCTAAATCTTCGGGCATGTGAGCGTATGTTGTTTACGTTTTGATTTTCATTTGTTTGGCAGTTATGAATATACGGCGTAATAGTAGAAAATCTCGTAGTGCTTTCATTTTCTTAGGATTGATTAATCGCTGACATTTCACTTTCGCGATTTTTATCACGCATTAATATTAGGATTGATGTTCACGGCATATTATGTGGATTAAGAGAATTCAAGTGTGTATTTTTTTAATTGAGCTGAGAATGACTGAAAGTGTTACAATGAATCTAGTGTTTTCTAATTTAAGTGCTTGTATTCTTTTGATTTTTAAAATGTAAGATTCAGAATACATATGATCTGATTATATCTATTGCTAACATTAAAAATTATATGTGAATAAATTGAATATACTCGTTGTAAATACGATAAATTCACTCTGTTTGATGAGTATTTCCTGTGTAGACAGTACATTTAAGATTGACCAGTTATTAAATGCGAAATTTAACACAATAAATGTATACGAATGCAAATTAGTAAAGTTCACTTTAAATAAAATTCTGCGTTGGTTATTATTATAGAATGTCTTTTTCATATAGACTGCAATAAAAAGTACTGACTTCTATTTATATATATAATTGGTGTAAATGTTTTTCTCATTCGCATAGTTTTATATAAAGATTGCATCTGGGCTCAGATGTTTATCACATATTTCTTTCTTCATCTTATTTACCACTTATTAAGTAGTATTCCACATCGATATTTTTGCAAAGTATCTAGCACGTGTTGTATTTATTTCAACCAAGTAGTGAAATCCTCATAATTTCCTATAATTGACTTCGCAAAGAAAAGTTTCAGAAGCAATCGACGATGCTTTAATTATTTTGTACAGAAAATTGCGTGGCAGAATATTTTCAACCATCTCGCTTAAAGCTCGCGAAAGGTCATGTGACATGACAGAAATATTACTGGATGCTCATTGGTTCATCCTAGAAGCCACTCTTTTGGTGGCTACACAGATGTGCACTTGTAAAATATGCTTCCGGTTAAGGTTTTTATGCTTTAACGTAAATCTGCATGCAATATTTGTGGAGTTATCAACAATTTAAATGTTGTTTAAGTGCAGCTAAGCACTGAATTTAAGTGCAGCACTGGGCACTGAATTTGCAGATGCTATTTATTGTACAGAAGTGAGATGGCTCAGAAAGGGGAAATGCTCAAAAGATTTTACGATTTAAGAACTGAAATAAAAATATTTATGGAAACAAAAGGAAAACCTGTGAGTGAATTTGAAAATGAAGCTCAAGTTTCAGATTTAGCTTTTTTGGTAGACTTAACATAACATTTGAGAGATTTAAATTTGAGATTTCAAGAAAAAAATCAACTTATTAAGAATGTGTTTCAAACAAAAACAGCGTTTGAAAGAAAATTAATGTTTTGGAACAATCAAATAAAAGTAAAAGATTTGTCACTTTTCAGTACTTTGGCTGCACATAAACCTGTGAGTTGCACAATATATGTAAAATATACTGCATTAAATTTTGATTTGATTCAAGAGTTTGACAGTAGATTTCAAAATTTTCTAAAATATAAAGAATATTTCAACATATTTTCTACTCCATTTACTTTGGAATGTAAATTACCTTCAAGTCTTCAAATGGAATGTATAGAACTGCAAATTGATATTCAACTGAAAAAAATGAATAGGTTTCTTTACTGGAGTTTTATAAATATTACCTCTCCCGCAATAAATATCCTAATTTTCACAATCAGGCTTTATTAATGTCTTCAGCTTTTGGCAGTACCTATATTTGTAAACAATATTTTTCAACAATGAAGCATAGAAAAAACAAAAATAGGACAACGTTCACTGACAAACATCTTGAAAATGCGTTAAGAATTTCCACCTCGTCTATTGAAATCGATATCTATTTACTTGTTCAACAAAAGCAAATTCATCCATATCATTAATTTGAATTTTTTCCATCTTTATGAAATCTAAACTAAGTAAAACGAAGCTTTTAGAAATTAATAAAAAAATAGGTACATCTACATATCTAATTCAAATAAAATATTAATAATAAAAAGAATTAATCTGCAATGCGGTCCCGCCAATTTTTTTTCTTTGCAATGCGGCCCTCAAACGGTGATAGTTTAGACACCCATGCCCTAAAACAAGGGTGGGCAAATTACACCCCGCCTGCCAAACCAAATTAATGAAATACAATACAGTATTTATATAATTTATTTACGATATTGCTACAAAATGACAGAAGAGAGTGGGTCCGGACACACGGGTGGCTTACAAGTGCTATTCGTGTAATCCTTTATTTGCTTTGTAGGGTTTATATTTATTTTAACTAACATTTATTTTAAGTTTAAACTATCTTTCCTGTCAAGCCTTACTTTCCCCTGGAATTGCCAATGCCAGAGTATGTAAATTTTAGTAGAACCCGCAAGGATTCAAATTGTCAGCGGAAGTATCTGAGTTAAATAGAAGGGAAACGAGTTCGAAAGTGTGCTTTCTTACTTCACGAGCGTGGAGGTGGCTAGTTAGAAATTGAAGAACCACGCGTGTCGGCCTGTGTGCTTGCCTCGGCAGTTTGTTAATCTTTCAACGTAATATTCAGAAGTTTGCTGAATTATCAGCGTTATCTTAGAACGCGGTGAGGTTAGTTACGTTTAGATAGCCTCGTAGTTAGTCACTTGTTATTATCTCTTTTCAGTTTCTTATTTTTATTTTGCCGCCGGGTCGGCGAAGTTTGTGAGCGTCAAGAGCACGCATTTGTAATTTCTAAAGTTGAATAAAAAGGGATTTAAACCCTTCTCAAGACTTTGGTGTACTTTCCAGTTCTTAGCAGTCACCACTATTGTTGCGTGCAGGTTGGAAGCGCGCAACATTACATTGGCGCCCGAACACTTGTCGAACTGAAATGGCCGAAAATTGGATGAACGTTACTGGACAACAACAAGAAATGGCAAGCCAGTTGGAAGGATTTGGATACCTGGTCCAGACTTTGAGAGCGTCAATCAAGCCAAACGTCAATTTCGACGGAAAAAAATTCGGTGGCGATATTTCTAGAAAGCCCCGACAATCACTTTCAACTCTACTCTGTGCCTGAAAGACAAAAAGTTGTCATCGCCACATCTGCACTAAGAGGACAGGCCGCGCTATGGTGGAAGAATATAGGCAAATTTTTATTAGGGGAATTTGGAGGCCAGACATATACATTTGAAAATTTCAAAAAATCGTTATTAAAGGCCTTCCCCATAGTGAAAGATCGAGCAAGGCTAGAAGCCGAACTATATAGTTTCTATCAACGGGATATAGAAGAGTTGACGGACTTTATTCTGCGAAAAATTAAGCTGACGGTTATGATGTATGGGAAGAAACCCAAGCACATTGCAGGAGCTCTTCGAATTGGCGGTGAAGTTTCAAAATCGCAGAATAGCGGAAAAAGCTAGAGGGGGCATCGTATGCTCAAAGTACCCGAAGGCAATCTTCAAATGAGCAGACCAGAAATGCAAACCGCTCTTATGGGAGAAAGAGCTATCAAGCTAACTCATCGAACCTCGAAGGTCAAGGCCCAAAAAGGAAATTTGAAAACAAACGTCCGCGTACCCAGAAGGCAGAAGTTGAAAGGAAAGCTTTAAACGAGTAGAGGGGCCCGTGAAAGCGAGGGACCAGACCACAGAAGTTTTAAAAAAACCCTCAAAAAACACTTAAATACGGTCATCGTAAATAACTCACATCTACCAATTATACAAGTCCTGGTTGGCGATGTACCAGTAGAAGCCCTCATCGATACAGGAGCAGAAGGTAATTTTATGAGTGAGACATTTTTCAAAAAGAATTTTTATAGGTTACGATTATTTAAAAACAAAAACACAGAAATTATAGCAGCGCAAGGAAAAACCTGTCACTGCATCGGAAAATTATCATTAAACATACAGGTACAGAAAGAGGCGCAGCCCCCCATCCACCTAATCGATTTGATTTTATGACTTTTCCAGGGGGGCGCCAAGTTAAAAACCACATAATAAAATACGCCCATTAGGATATAACCTTAATGGACCTTAACGGCACAATAATAATTAAAATAAATACAATAGTTAGAAACTAACCAAACAAAAGGACAAAACACAAGACACAGACCATGCTCTATCATAAAATCACTAAACACATGTTAAATCAAAATTCCGACATTAACACGATTATTATTAATAAAATTCATTAATTCCCTAGCAAATTCAAATTCAGTGTTTTTTCCAGTAAATGTATTAATATGTCCAAACTTTTGTCTTATATCATAAGTTAAATCACATTCATTTACAAAATGTTTAACTGAACCCGTAACTCCACAATTATAACATAACTCATTTTCTTGTAGACCGAATCTCTTTAGGTACTCCGGGAAGCGTCCATGTCCTGTGATAATTTGATTAATATCCAGGCAGCATGAAATACATTTATTATATGTAGGGATCAAACTATAACTGTAATCCTTTTTTCTATCAGACTCATTCCAATCCTTTTTCCACATATCAATATAAAATTGTTTTATTTTATTTACAAGAATTCTTCTAGATGGTTGGACAATGGAACACTCCCCGGATTCGCCCATAACTGCCTCCTTGGCCAACACATCGGCCCTTTCGTTACCCAAAATCCCAACATGGGACTTAACCCATTTAAATTTCACAACATGAATTTTGGTGATTTCTTCATAGAGACATTTAATATCAACAACTAATGAGTTTTTACATTCGTAATTTTTTAAGGCCTGGAGACCAGACAGACAATCACTATAAATTGATATTTTATAATGTATAAATAAGTTATCCCTTATCCATCTCAAAGCATAAAAAATAGCTGCCAATTCTGCCTGGAACACTGAATTAAAATTTTCAAATTTAATTTTATCATTGTAAATTTCAGTACCATAGTAATATACAACATAAGAAAACCTATCTTACCATCGATTCCAGAACCATCTGTAAAAATGTCAATTTCACCAAATTCAACAAAATGAAATTCATAATCAATAATAACTCTTTTAGCAGGGTGTATACAATAAGGATCCAAGTTATAAAAAGCAGTACATCAAGCAAAAAATTCCTCATAATGAATAAAATCAATCTTATTAGTAAATAATAAAAATTTATCGTAATAATACCTATAAAATATAGAAAGAGGCGGTGTGCCGGCCAAGATGCAGAGAATTTCAGATGGAGTAGTTTTGAAACACCTAGTCAGTGACAGAAGCCAGGGCCGCTGAATTGTTATTAACTTATTCCTTATTCTTTGGAGTTCCGCCGCCCTAGAGCCCCAACTACCTATTCCATACATTATTATAGGTATGATAACAGCATTATAAATCATTCTGAGTATATTTCTTTTAGTAATCAATACTTTTTTTGGAAAATTTCTTTTATAAAATAATAAAATTGCATCAGATTTCTTCTGAATATCTTTAAAATGAAGTTCGAAATTTAATTTATCATCTATAATTACACCCAAATATTTCATGTGATCTACTCTTTTCAACAGGGTACCATAAAATCTTAGCCTGGGTGGTCTAGTATTTTTGCCGGCCCTAGGGAAAAACATATATGAAGTCTTTCGCAAATTAAAAATCAACTTCTCATCCTCGGCCCAGTTCTTTAGAATATCACTCACCAGTTGAAAACGCTGTTCTAATTTTTCTAAAGATACATCATATATTACATATAAAATATCGTCTGCATAGCAGATCACATTTACGTATTCAGGAAGAGAAACATTTAATAACTTAAAAATAACGGCGCTCCAGAGCAGCGGAGCACTAGGCGAGCCCTGAGGGCATCCTTTATACACATTTTTAAAAATTTTAAAATCAGCATCATAAGAAAATACAACCTTTCTGTTATTAAAATAATTACACAAAATTGCAAAAATATTTTTAGGTATTTTAAAATTCTCAAGGGTGGAGAGCAATGAATTCCATATAACAGAATCAAAAGCCTTTGAAACGTCGAAAGAAACAATTATCACATGAAAATCTTTCTTCTTTTGAACTATAGTGTTTGTTAAATCATAAAGTGCATCATTTGTTGACCTTCCCGAAACAAAACCGAACTGTCTATTTGAAATAAAATTATTCCCCAAGAAAAAATGATATAACCTATTGGTAAGCAATTTGTCCAGAACTTTTCCAAAGAATTTCAATAAACAAATAGGTCTAATTGCCTGGTCACCCTTTGGAATGAATATTACTCTTGAGATCTTCCACACTCCCGGAAAAATCGACAAACTAAAACATTTATTATAAAGTAGAATGAAAAATTTCTCAAAATTTTTAAATAAACATTTAACCATAACAGCATGTATACAGTCAATTCCAGGAGCACTTTTATTTCTCAATTTTCCCACAACATAACGAATCTCATCTATAGAAAATAAAACATCATCAGCACCACAGTTTGGAGATGTTAAAAGTTCATTTTTAACAATACCATCCTCAGGATTTCCACAATCAAAGTTTTCCATAAAATAATCCCTAATAACATCAGAAAATTCATCAGTACTCTGCTCATCTTTCCTTATAATCACGTGGGAAGGTCTAGATTTACGTGTTGCCGATCGAAAGTAGCAATCATAGTAGTCTTTATTATCCAAAAAATGCTTCATCTTATATTCATATTTTGTCTTTTTAATCTTTTTTCGATAGAGAGCCATTTCCTTTTTATATAATATTTTTCTTTCTCTTCGAGTGTCTTCATCAATTTGTCTAACTTGATAATGTTTTCTTAAAGCCCTTATTCTTCGTTTACATCTCTGTAAATCAGCGTTCCACCAATATGTCATCTCTACTTTCCTTTTACGTAAAATTAGATGTTTCTTAGCATTCTTTACTATTAAGTTTTCAAATTCCTCAACAAATTCATCAAGGATAATAGGATCATAAATTCCATCCAATCTTTTTCTCATCTGATCTATATTTGGTTTTAGTTTTCTGCAAAATTTATTCAGTCTATAAATATTCTTTGTGAACACAATATTTTTATAATATATTGGCTGGACATCACAGATTTCAAAAGAGACATACCGGTGATCGCTTAAACTTTCCTCTTTATAAATCTTCAGTTCGGTATTAAATGTCGATAATGAGGAAGAACCTAGGATTAAATCTGTCCAACCCTCCCCGACAGCAGATACAAAAGTTGGTAAAAAGTCCATTTGATTAAAGAAAATCAAATCATTCTGTATTATAAAATCCATAGTTAAAGATCCCCGATTATCAACTATTCTTGCCCCCCAGTTAAAATTTTTGGAATTAAAATCACCAATAATAATAAAATACTTATACATTTCCAAAACCTGTTCCAACCTTGTTAAATGTAAATGTAAATTTTCTGCAGGGGAGAAATAAACGGACACAATTCCTAAAACAAATTGATCCATCCTTAAAGAAATGGCTGTAATTTCATTCATTTTACAATCGACAATAAATTCACTTTCATCATTTGTGACAATAATGGCTGATCTGCCTTTTTCATCATATACCGCTCTCCACCCTTTATTTAAATATGGCATCTTATCATTTATAAAATAAGGCTCTTGCACTGTAATCAAATCAAAATTTTTACCTAAAATATTTTCAACCGCGGCCAGCTGGCAAGCTGCCACCGCACAGTGATTCAGATTAATATTTAATATTTTCATATCCAAGGGAATAATAAAAAATAAAACAATTACAAATATAAAATTACATGCCATAAAAACAGATAAAGCAGTTAAAATAATGACAAGCACTGAAAAAAAAAACAGCCCAATCGCAGTTATAATTAATTAAAATCCAAAACAATACTATTCCAATATACGCAAATGTTCAGAAATAAATTTAATCTCACGCTTATAAAGTTCACAATCCTTTGCCAAAACATGATGATTCACATCAAAACGAGTACCATATTTCAAATTCGAATCCTTACAGTTAGCACATATTTCCTTTTCTTTAATACAATTTCTAATTACATGAGATTCTGAACACTTGATACAAGTAACATCATTTTTACAATGTTTAGTGGTGTGTCCAAATTTGAAGCAACGTAAACATCTCTTTGGCCTAAGATAAAGTTTTGCTACATAGGCCTTCCATCCAACACGAACTCTGTTATCCTCTAAAATTGAGCATTGACACTGGGGATCCACACGAAAAACTCTATGAGTAACTTCACTTGATTCTTTACATTTTATCCTAAATAATGGACGCACACAGTCGCCAGAACAACCACACTCACTCCTCATTTTATCAGCAATTTCATCATCTTCTACATAGTTGCACACATTATATACAATAAGTTTTGGCTGTATAAATCTTTTTTTCTGTGTATACAACTTATCTTTTAAATTTTCTTTAGAATCAATAACATTTTGAACCATATCAACTTGTTTACTCTCTTTAAATCTCATAACTAAATCACCGTTTCTTTTAACAAAAGAACTCATAATCTGTGCATCCATATCATCAGGTTTTACATTCACAATTAATTCATCATAGACATCAATTCCAGGCATCGCTGGTCTAACAACTAATTCATTTTCTTTCCAATTCTTATTATCCATAAATCTATTCTTTTTATTCTCTTGTTTATGTCGATTTTCCCGAAGAGTACTTTTAATCTCATCGATGCCCCGTTTAATGTCCAATAAAACATCCGTTTTCGAATGTATAAAATTATCTTCAATACTTCTTAAATTCTGTGCAACAAGTAATTCAACAACTTTGTCGATTCCCCCTGCCAATCCTTCAGTAATCTCACGTGAGACCCTTCTAACTTTTAATTTATCAACAAATTCATAGAGGGCCCTAACAGCAGAAAGGACGCTTCCCAATTTCTCATCATCATTTAATTTTTCATTATCACAATCCATCTTTTCTTTCGTTATATCAGAACCATCCAATATTTCACTATCAACACCTGTAAATTCTTTTTCCACATCATTTTTCAGTCGACTCATTATAACAAAAATAAATATCAAGATTACAATACTGCGACAGGGCTGTATATAAAACATTCAGAATTAAAACATATTTACAAATCTAAAATACAAAGTAAATATATTTAAAAACAATATAAATCACAAAAATGGTCTGTATCACACAAAATTCAAGTTTGCAATCTTTTAAAATTCACAAAACAGCAGAAAAAACATTAAATTTTAAAATATAAATGTTCTGCTCAAAATAAATAAATCGACCAAGGGGCCAAAATTACATTCAATAATGCACCAAAAGATCGATCAGTTATTCCTGGTAATATTCATAAACTCAGATCAAGTTTTTATCAATTGGCCAAAAGTCTTATGTAGGAAGTGCAAAACAAGAAGCCTTCAAAGGTAAACAAATAGCGGCCACATTAAGCCTAACGTCACTCAAAAAGTTTAAGTGCAAATATTAAATTAAATATTCAATCAATCACTATGCTTTTAACCATGGACTTAAAGTAAGTAATAAAGAGTCTAAAACATAAATCAGAAGTCATTTGCGCAGTAAATCCATGAAATAATAAGCAAAAATCTATTCATCGTATGCTAATGATCCGGCTAGCACTTGCAGAAATTCAAAGTCCGTGAATCTTCAAAAATACGACTTCTAGTTCGAAATAAAGTTATAAAACACAGATCGGAACACAAAACAAGTCAGAAAAATGCACTTTAACTCACTTAATTCAAATATTTACCAAGATATAAGCATATTCAAATATTTACCAAGATATAAGATTGTAACAGAACAAGGCACAGACTACCTAACCAGGAATGGCAGAGTTGATGGAATACCTCTGAAATGGAATACCTTGCAATTGTGGGAGATCGAACGCATGCTTGCAGCCATGATGCATGGTGTTGTTTGAGTGGAGAAATAAAATGCTTATATCTTAAACATACAGGTAAAAGAGGAAAGCCTCAAGGTATTAATTTTTGTAGTAAAACATTTGCAAAATCCTCTTATTTTAGGTATGCAGATTTTAAGAGCCGCGAGGGCCAAATTGAATTTTCAGGATAGTTCGATTGTGCTGGAGATGGACCAGAGGGTGGTGGAACCAGTGAAACAACCGCAAGTTGACCTTAGCCATTTGAATGACCATGAAAGTCAAGCCATCCAGCAAGTGGTGAGTACTTTTTCAAACTTGTTTTCAGAAAGGCCTGGTAGCTGTCAAATAGTTACGCATGAGATACAGTTAACTGCCGAAAAACCTTGTAGGACTAAACCGTATCGTTATGATAAACAAAAAGACCTAATCATCGAAGAACATATTCAGGAAATGTTAAAGAACAAAATAATAACGCCCATAAATAGTGAGTACGCGTGTCCAGTCGTACTATGTAGGGAAAAGAACGAGTTTCCTCCTTCGGATAAAAGGGCTTGGAGGTTTGCTATCGATTACAGAAAACTTAATAGTATTACTAAATTCCCAGTTTACCCTTTGCCGGTTATAGAGGAAATTATTAGAAAGATTAAATCTACAAGATACATGACTACTTTGGACTTAACGTCTGGCTACTATCAAATAGCTATGAGACCCGAAGACATACATAAAACCGCGTTTATAACAAAATCGGGCACTTATGCATTTTTACGCATGTCCTTTGGGTTGTGTGGGGCCCCATCAACATTCCAGAGAGCTATGGACATTGTTCTAAGGCCTGTCCTAGGAAAATCAACTTTAATCTATCTAGATGATATAATTATAACGAGTAGTACGTTGGAACAACATATTAAAGATCTAGAAGAAGTTTTTAAATTATTAAAAGAGGCCGGTCTTACAATTAACGCCTCAAAATGCAAGTTCGCAACTAAAGAACTTAAATATCTGGGTTATAAAATTTCGCAAAAGGATATAGAAACTCAAGATTCAAAAATAAAAGCAATCAAGAATTTCCCACCTCCTAACACCGCCAAGAAACTTTCTTCTTTCCTTGGGTTATGTTCTTATTATCCGTCATTCATAAAAGATTTCGCTAATATTGTTGAACCCCTGTTAGTAATTAAAAGAAAGAAAAGTAAATTCACGTGGACAGCGGAAGCAAATACCGCATTTGAAAGATTAAAAGAAGCGCTCATCAATGCCTTTGTTTTGAAATTCCCGGAGGGGGACGAAAACCTGGAAATTGCAGAAACATTAGCCGTATTAATGGCTGTACAAAAATTTCGAGTTTATTTCGGCAAAGCGCCAGTAACAGTCTTTTCGGATCATGCGGCTTTTAGTAGACTTTACTCGGGGAAAAAGCTAACGCCCAGGTTAATAAGATGGGCTTTAAAACTCCAAGAATATAATCTAATAATAAAATATAAACCGGGTAAGGAAAACAATGTAGCTGACGCACTTTCTTGTATAAAACTGGACGATGAAGGTAATAAACTTAAATGTGCTGTGTTGACTTCAAAAATTTTAGATTCTAGAGATACAATTATCGCTGAACTGAAAGCTGATCCTGAATTTGGAAGTATCTATGCACATTTGAAAGACCCCGAAAGCTTTGAGCACACAGATATCGATGAGATAAGAAATAGAGCAGAAAACTATGAAATAATAGATAATTTATTATTTTATACGAAAAAAACAAACGAAAATCTCGAGTACAAACCAGTCATCCCAGCCTCGCTTCGATTAAGCATTTTGAAGGAATTACACGACGCGAAAACAGCGGGTCATTTAGGGGTCAGAAAGACTTTAAAAAGGGTACGCGAGGCGGTATATTTCTCGCAATTATACAAAATAGTAACTGCGTATGTCAGGTCCTGCAGTCAATGTCAGTTAATAAATGATATTAATTACAGCCCGGCCGGGTACTTAAATAGCATTCGCGCTACATTTCCGAATGAAATTTTAGGCATAGATCTTCTTGGTCCTTTCCCCCAGAGTGAGTTAAATAAAAATAGTTTTCTTTTAGTAATTGTAGATCACTTTCAAAATGGACAGAAATTGTTCCACTTAAACGCGCGTCAGCCAAAACAGTCGCAGATGCATTCTTACACAGATACAATTTAAAATACGGTGCACCGATAAAAGTCATTAGCGATAACGGTAAACAATTCATTAGTCAAATATTTGAAAACATATGCACTGGACTTGGCATACTTCATATCAAAATGGTTCCGTATAGACCACAGGCAAACATAGCAGAAAGAGTTAATAAAAACATTGTAAAAATAATTCGCAGTTAGTTTAGCACACATCAGAAGCGCTGGGATGGCTACATAAATGAGTTAGCTTATGCTTTAAAAACGGCAAATCACGATAGTACGGGAAAAACCCCAGCAGAATTATTTTTAGGCTGAAAGTTAATTACGCCTTTCGATAAATTATTCTTTGTGCAGTAAAGAGAGCAAGAATTTAAACAGAAAGATGTGAAAAAACTTATTGACCAGGCGCTTAAAAGCTCGGATACGGCAAGAAATAGGCAAAAAGTATATTACGATAGAAAACGGCGTGAAGCAGATTTTAAAGTCGGGGATAAAGTATTGAAACGGAAATTTTCTTTATCAAGTGCCCCAGACAATTTTACTGAAAAGTTAGCTCCAAAATTTGAAGGCCCCTATGTAATTCAGGAAATCAAAGGAGTCGTATTGTACCTTAAGAACGAGAGAGGGGAAATCTGTAAAGCAAGTCCCGACCAGGTGAAAAAATACTATAATCCAAATGATTTTGAAATCCTTAAAAGTTTCTAGCAGGACTCAAGCGTAAAAGAAGTAGAAGGTCCAGAAATAACGTCACCTGTTCCACCACCCAAGAAGCAGAGAACTGAAGAGAGACCTAGCCCTTCTACAACCCAGGCGACGGTACCGAAAAGAAAAACGAAAACTTTCAGACTCCAGCATTGAAGAAAATCAAGAATGCAAAGCCACCGCGTAAAGAAACCTTGGTAAAGAGGAAAACACCACCTACAACGTATCGCAGTAGAAATTATACATCAAGGAGAACGCTCCCAGGGCCAGAGAGTCAGGTGCAAACAAGGCCGCCGTTCCCGAAAATAAAAAGACAGCAGGAGGAACGAAAAGACCAACACCAACAGAAGAAATTCAAGCATGACTCCAGACCGGAGGACGCCAAGACCAGCCGTCCAGGGTAAAAACGAAAAAGACAGCAACCCGATGACTACTACTCCAAGAGGCCAGCATGCAGAGCACGAAAAAGAAAAACTAATGTGGACGACACTCAGAGGTCATTAAGGAGAAGATTGACGTCCATGAAACCTATAACGTGGGAACAGTTCTGCCAGAAAAGAATGACGGAGTTGCAATCATCGAAAACTCAAAGATAAGTTAAAATCTTCTATAACATTTTTTTCTTTTGTTCAAAAATGTTATGCGTAAATACGAAGTTCTATGTTTTGACGAAAGTCAATGTGTGTCGGTTGAGACTTAGTTTTGTTTTACCTTATTTAGCTAAGGAAAAAGTATTATTTTCTTTCAGTATAAAATCTAAGAACAAGCAGATTCTGTTGGTCGAAAGACTAATTCTGTTATGTTAAAGCCAAAATTTGGCCGAAGATAAAAATAACTTCGTATTCTTGTATTAAAAAGAAGTTTAGTTTCAGTGCCGCCAGCTTGGCGAAGAATGAGTAAAGTAAAAATTTATTTTTCTCTTATTAATTTTATGGTAAATTGTAAAAATTCATATGTATTAGAATTTTGTAAATATACGTAAATACTTGAAAGTTATGTAAAAGTAGCATTTAGTCTAGAAGCATAAAATTTGAGATGCTAAAAGTAAATGCTCAAAAGCAATGAATTCACATTTAAGTATTAAACTGTAGATAAAATCATGCTTTAGAGCGAAAGCCTGCATGTCTAAAGATGAATGAGGGGGAAGTTAGAATGAATGTGTTTTGTAGGGTTCTCCACCTACACTTGAATTTTAAGAATGTTAAAGTAGCTCATCGAGTTGTAGAATGTCGAGTAAGGTGTGTCTATTTGGTCGTTGAATTCTAACAAATCATTGTAGAAGTGTTGTAATACTAAAACACGAATATTCCCGTTTGACACCACACATGGTGGAGAGCCAGGGTAAAGTTAAATTAATGTTTGAATATTTGAATGAATGTGAATTAAGCAGTAACTAAGGAAAATAAATCGTTTAAAAACAAAAAATTATTCAGTGTCAAGAAAGTGTAAATTATAATGTATTTAGAAAGATACTGATACTTATTCCTTCCAGCTGCTGGAAGGAAAAGAACAAGATTGATTGCTGAAGTCCAGGAAAAGGTGCTGTAAGAAGAGAGATTTAATTAAGTATACTCAGAAATTTTATTACCTTTTGTGAGATAAGATTTTTTTTATGTAAACGAGACTCTCAAAATTTAGTTCAGAATTGTAGAAACCTTTCAACAGGTCGTTTGTAGAACCTGCTTCCAAGTTTTCCAAATTCTGGCAGCGGGAAATGTAGGGTTTATATTTATTTTAACTAACATTTATTTTAAGTTTAAACTATCTTTCCTGTCAAGCCTTACTTTCCCCTGGAACTGCCAATGCCAGAGGTGCCCGCGAACGGGCTGGCTGCATGGGCGTTTTCGTGGATTTCCCCATGTGTAACGTGTATACGAGCGAGTTTCCCTTAGAAAGTCCTCCACGAAAGGCATCCTTCCTCTTAGGCAGATAGCCCTAGTGTGCTTTGCCATAATTAAATACACCACACCGCCAATGCCAGAGTATGTAAATTTTAGTAGAACGCGCAAGGATTCAAATTATCAGCGGAAGTATTCTGAGTTATATAGAAAGGAAACGAGTTCGAAGTGTGCTTTCTTGCTTCACGAGTGTGGAGGTGGCTAGTTAGAAATTGAAGAACCACGCGTTTTGGCTTGTGTGCTTGCCTCGGCAAATGGTTAATCGTTCATTGTAATATTCAGAGTTTGCTGAATTATCAGCGGTACTTTAGAACGCGGTGAGGTTAGTTACGTTTAGAGAGCCTCGTAGTTAGTCTCTTGTTATTATCTCTTTTTAGTTTCTTATTTTTATTTTACCGACGGGTCGGCGTAGTTTGTGAGCGTCAAGAGCACGCACTTGTAATTTATTACGTTGAATAAAAAGGGACTTAAACCCTTCTCAAGACTCTGTCTAATTTCCAGTTTCAGCAGTCGCCACTTTGTTGCGTGCAGGTTGGAGGCGCGCAACTTTACAGCTTTTATGAGAAAATTTCTGGATCTAAGATTCAAAGTGCAAACATTTTTAAGGACATACACACACACAAACACAGAAAAATTATTTTTGCCTTGAGATTTTTTTTGGTGAGTAATTTGAGGAGCTACAATTCTAAGCCTTCGATTTAGTTTGTTTTAATTTGCGCCATTGTAGAAATACGATTCGAAATCCAAATGTTTGTGGGGGCACACCTTCACAGAAAATTATATTTTGCCCTTAGATTCATTTAAGGTCACGCATGCAATCCTTTGTCTAAATGACATTTATTTAAGTACAGGAAAACTTATTCTTCAGTTGCAGAAGTGCAAATAACCTTCGAAACCTAGTCCTGCAAATTTATGAATATTATGCCGATTCTTGTTGCTCTTATTCCTCCAATAATCTTTATTCAGAGTGTTATTTTATGAAAACTATATTATAAGATTATTCTGTATAGAACGCAAAAGTATACTTGTTTCACTTCTGTTATAAACACAATAAGAAAGAACAGCAATAATGTTTATGATCAGCTGCAGTCATTTAGAAATCTATCAAAGAATTAATTTAAAATACGAAAATCATAAAATATAGCAACCGATGCGCAAACAAATAAATAAAAAGGTCAAGCAGTAAATTTGGAACAGCGCATTAGAAATTTTCAAAAGTTGACAGTGAAAAGACTCTCTTTTTACATATTATTTACCAATTAAAAATGCAGTGATTCCTTTAGCAGCGACCAACTTATTTAGACAACAGGGCAAGATTCAAGCTTAATCTTCGATATTTTAAGTTACGCTGGTGTTACTGTCAATGCGAATGCATTCCATAAACATTAATCGTTATCTTGATACCACCTTCAATGTGGTTACATCACATTCCACAACATATAACAATATATTACAGCGGAAAACGGACTATAAGCAAAGAAGCCGCTGAACATCAAGAAGAATAAAAGGCGTAACGCTGAACATCTCGTGCGAAAATACCTGTCAAACGATGGCGTATTCCACCCTCTTGTGCAATGTAAAGAATTGAAAGGAAAATAGGTTGCTATAAATTAAGGAGTTCGCCAAGAAAACTAGTCTTTGCTCAACCTGAAAAAAAAGGGGGGCCAAGATAAATTTTTGAATTTCTCTGCGAATTTCGCACCAGATTTTACAAAATTTAAAATGTAAGCATAATTTGAGTCGTAGAATCGAAATGTGTAAAAAACCTGGTATGTTATTTTAGAAAAAGTCCGATTTTGTGTCAAAATACCTATGTTACAAGAGTGCTATATATAAATCTAATATACATCCTAAGTCGCGTTTTCGAGACATGTAAAACGGAATTTAAATTTCGTCAATCGTCCAAGTAGAACGAAAGAATATACCTGTCCCCCCCCTTTTTTTTTTGCGCAGTGTACTTTCATATTTCCTGGTCTAAGTGGGAGCAGAATCTTTCTTCGCTAGCCGGGGTCTGAAGCACTCAGCGCCATAAATTTAGATAAAATCTGGTATTTAAAATTATTACAGGTTAAATTTTACTTTACGTAACTAATATCAGAACTCGGGAATGATTTTCAGTGTGAGATATTATCTGTACCATCTGAGGACCTATATATAAGGCAGACGTTTAACGTTTAATAAAAAGATATCAAAAAAGAATACATCTGTCTGGTAAACAGTAAATCTTATGAGTAGTACTATGGAAGTAATGCAGCTGAATGTGTACAAACTCTATAATTGTCTCTGATTTCCACAATAATTAATGGAAAGAATTTAGCTCGAGAACTGTACTGTAGTTTAAGATCACTAACAAGTTTCTGTTGTTATTGATATGCCCTTTTCCACCATTTCTGAGAATTTTACTGAAATTAATGATCTTTGCAGAATAAGACTGGCAAGATTCGAGAAAAAATGACGACTTCTTTCCAGTCATCGGCATCGCAAGAAAATGCCGATGTTGTTCTGCCCTGGAATGAATTCTTTTTATATCCTGGTACTCGAGTCCAAAAGAATTCTAAGATTCCAAAAGTGTTAAAATAATTTTAAAATGCAATAGTCAGCATTTGTTGTTACATATTATTGCATTTCTTATGGCCTGAATTTTTTTTTTTCATTATTTAACGTTTTTCTGTCATATAATATATTAAGAAGTTTCCTTTCATCCCTTGCATTGCTAAACATAACGCGTCATATTTTAAAACCAGGTTTCGAGAAAATCGTGAAGGCAATGGATTAACAGTTATTAAACTGAATTTTACAAATCCAGTGATATAATTTACGCAGAATATTCTTCAAACAGAACTACGTCCTAAGCGAAATTTAATGCAGACGAAAGTTGTATTTGAAATGACACTTTGCATATCATTTAGTGCATTGGATTTAGATGTTCTCTGGTATTTAAGTCTTGTTGTCCATTTCGTCTCGATATCGAAGTATTGCGTGTGATGGAAAACGATTACTTAAATTTTTTGAATGATCATCATCACTCTGTTTCTTGCGATGGACATCATTTTACAACAGATATCATACATTAAACACGTTTCATTATTTTGTCGCCCGCATGTAATGGCAATTTTCACTATAGTTAGACATTATTATCAGAATATATTATAAATAACTGTACTTGATTGTGTGTTAGTTTCCCATGAGGCTTTCTTGCACTTTCGCATGCGTTTCTGTTTTCCTGCCTAGACAAATATTCATTGTTTGCAGTTTTTAAAATAAAATGTAAATGACAGAAGAAAATATAAAATTATAAGTAATATTAAATTAATTTAGAGAACTGTAAAGTTTCAGTAGGAAGTGAAAAGGTCACTTTAAATAGATTCAAAATAAGACAGAAACTAAAATATCTCATATAGATTTGAATTATATGTTAAGAATTGGTATATACACGTGTTTAAATCTAGGATTTTAACTGGATGCTTTCGTTCCATTTCAATTTCTCATCTACATTTACCATCCGAGAAAAAAGATGTACGAATTGCTTCAGACGTTGTTTGCCGCTGGCTTAACGCACCTATAAATATTCCTATGGTCTTTGAATTATTTCCCATGGGTGGCAGTTCACGCTTTGCAGTTTTCGAAAATAGAAAAAGGCCTGCAAAAATTTTATCCGGTATAGTTTCCATAACTTTGTATGTTAATTTTTTTTTAGAATTTTGTGTTTTATTTATATACGTATGTCTTCATTTTAAGATACCGTCAAATACAGTCACCTTCGGATGGTCCTTATACATTCCTAAACAGGTTAAATGATGTTGGGTACGAATCTGTAAGGCATCGAATTCTAACCTAAAGTCGTTGATTAAGACTGGCTATCCCCTTACTGGGGTCATAGTACATAGTACGCATAGTGTACATAGTGTAAATATTGTAGTAAAACCATTTGGTTCTAAATTTTTAAACTTTTGCACTTATTCATTGATTTAGTATTTGACTTATTTTATGGTAATAACAATTGTGCTTAAATTATTATTTATTTATAATTTAAGTATTATATAATTATAAATAACTAATAATTTAAGTATTGCATTCATTTGAGGGTAGTGTTACGAACTTCGTACATAGATAGACGATTTTCATGCAGTTGTATGTGAATTTGTTGTATTTGTGTCGTTATTGTACGTAGCTCGAATTTGGAGCCTTTTTTTTCTTTTACAAAAGTATCGTTTCACGAAATTTTGTTTAACAAACTGAAAGATTTCAGAGCGAGCAATGGCAACACTAAAAGGAAAAAAATATTCTTATCTCCACTGCGCGATAGTGTTTGTCGGAATTTCTCAAAATATTCTGTTTAATTTTTTTTTTCACAAAGTTATGTGCTTGTAAATTGTTGGTGTATGTAAATAAAGAAAACGCTTATTTAGCGTAGTATAAAACCTGGAAGCTTTCAGATTTTTTTAATCTATATTTTATTTTTGTTTGAATGTGTTGGCGTTCAAAATGTTAAGTGGAACGAAACGTTAGATAGTTCTGTTTATTTGTTCGAATTTTATTGTTTAAAATTATTACCAATTGACGAGATGATTTGATGCATTAAAATATGAATAATTAATCGGAATTTTCTGAGTTTTAGTTTCAAATATTTTTAAATAAATGCATTTCAGTTTACATTTTATATCTTTTTGAAATTTAGTAGTTGTAATGTTTTACTTTTGTATTCCCTTTAAACACGTTTTCTAGGATACCATATTTTTTATTTTCTGATTTTAAATTTTACCTTATAGGACGCAGGATTTGTTAATATTTAATGGAAGAGAAAGTAGATTGCTCTGTTTGGTGAACGTAAAATTGGGAATATTTATTCTTTCAGTTTTAAGTCGAGATGCGCATTTCCATTTTTTTAGACAAGTTTTGATTCAAACCAGTAATGGATTAAAATCCCGCATTTATTTTAATAAAACTGCATCGTCTCTTTGAGACGAAGTGGTGGTTACGAGGGTGTGTTAAATCAATGTTTGTTGAGTATTTGCGTTTGTCGCTGATGGCTGCTAATTGTGGTCGCGATGTATTTCGGAACATTCAATTTGCAATGCGAGTGAAGGCAATTCAGGTAATTTAAAACTGGCAGAATCTGTAATCAAATTAAAAAGTCCTCACCCACACATTTTTTCTTTCAAAACATATGCTTAAACCAGTATGGTTTTTCAATTTGAAAGTTTGGATAACTTTTGCGAAAAATAAAGTTAGGCTAGACATAAAACCCAGTTATGTTACATGCAGGAATTTCTATAAAGCTAAACGCTAACGGAATGATTTATCAATCGACCCTGTTAAATAAAGGTAGGTAATGCTATTCATTTTTACCAAATGTAAATTTTGATTTCTAATAGAATTTTCTATATTTACTTTGCCTGCAAATTTTAGTATTTTAATTAAGCACTACCAGTTGCTATTTGATTGATGATTAATAATACCATGAATCATTAATATGAAGGGCATATTTCTTCAGCATTTCATTTACTGAAGAAATACACTGTTCTGTTTTTTTCAATGATGTGCATAAAAATTTAATTAAACCAATGTGTTTCAGTTTACTTAATAATGAAAATAATGTAATGTCAATAATTTAATACGTTTAGTAACGATTAGAAATAAAGATAACTGTAAAAATACTAGAACCAACACAAAGAAAATTTATGAATTTTTACGATCCCATAAAGAATGGCCGAAGTAACACTAATTTGTTACACCTAAATGCTAAATTAGATTCTCTGATCTACAATTTTACATAAACAATCAATTTCTTGAGTTTTGGAGCCGTTGAAAGTTTTTGACAGAAGTTAACACTTTTCAACGAATATTTTAAGTTATTACTAATTACATACCTTTAGGACATGATATAACTTTGCTAAAAACTCATGGCATGGATATTTGCATAATTGGAATTGGTCTTTCATTTAGCTTTCAACAAGGTTTATTGTTTGAATTCGAAGCTTTAGTTCTTGTTCACTATAGAAATAAATGGTTTTATATCGCCGTTTCAAACACTTCCATAGCTGCTCAACAATCGAAAGTTAATTTAGCTTCCCCGATATTGTATGTTAGAATGATTACGTGACAAATCAGCACCGTTAACTCTATAATCGCATTGACAAAGAGTGGATTAGTATTTCTTGGAAAAACGAAGGTTGAAGATTCTTCTTCTCCATTAAACTATGTGGACGAACATAGAGAAGACATTATTCAGTTTTACTCTTTCTATAACTGGTCAGAATGCTTCACATTAGCAAAATTTATATCACGAACATTACTTGAATTTTTGCAAAGACTAAATTTGTATGTTTTGTGTTGTGAAAAGGAACTAACATATCAAATTATTTCTACATCTACTTTTATTTCTAAGTTCTTCTACAGTCGGAATTGTACTTTCCTGTGAGCAACACAATTTGAATATTTAGAGGAATTCGATGGAGCATATACTGAAACTTGTAAGGAATGTAAAAATTAGCATAATTCTGTGGATTATAAGCTTAAAAATAGCGGAAAGCACCGCTTCTGCTCTAGAAAAACCTTTAGTTCTTATGACTGTGTTCTTCGGATAGGATCCGGTGTCCCAAACCCGTGCCTGGTGGCCTGTGACCACTTAATAAAGTCATGTTAAATTCATGCCTAAGCGAGAGGGTCGCTATGTCATAGTGACTACCAGATCTCCAACGCCGTCTGATTTCCTGATCACAACAACGAAGACAAAATTTTCGGCAAGTATCATATTTCAGCCTTGAAATCATTTCAAGAGCGTAATAAGTCCCCGACTTTGGGTGCAGTGGTCCCTTGAAGAAAAGGGAACACCAAAACGTGAAATACCCACAGAGCTTTGTACGCGTTTCATTAGAACCTCCTGAATCTAGAGCTATTTCTCATAAAACCTGTGGCTATCTTCTGTTCCACCTACTGTAGAAAAAACGCAAAACGTCAGTTTCTGCTTCTTGCTGGGACGTCTACGAAGTCAGATGAAATGTCGCAGAACTATTTGGTTGTAACCGAACAATTTTATCGAATGCCATTTAGTAGCGACGAGAACAACCTGCAGCAGTCGACGTACGGCTGCGATGAGAATGGATTCTCCAATCCGTAAGTCGAAAGTTTATTCTAAATTCTAGGTATACTGCTTTTTTGTTTGTACCATTTTTATGATATTTGTTTTTGTTTCTGTACTTTGTTAATACATGTGTTTAAAGCTAACCGGCATTTGCGTTCAAAGGAGAATGGTTACACTATGGTTAAGTTTATAAAGCAAAGTTCCCAGAATTCTCACTAACCTAGCAATGGAAGTTTCCAACAATTTCCTTGCCACTTCCTTTACTACCGTTAACGATATTTCCTGCATTTAAAAAAACATGTTAGATTTGCACGATGAATGAGGATTCGTGACGGCTCTAGCAAACCTCTGATATATCAGCATTACTTACTTTCTATCTTTTACATTCCTTTTTAAATTGTATTAACTTGGCTGTATTTGGTAAGGTCGTTAATTTATTGCCAATAAGAAAAAGTATCCTCAGAACACGCTAATACGTCTTCTAAGGAGGTCACAGGCCACGAGGGACGGGTTCCACGAAGGCTTTTCGCAAGAACGCATTCATAGTCAATCCTCTAGGATAAAAGAGGCAGTTTTCCCATCATTTTTAAACCTATAAGCCACAGAATTTTGATTATTTTCTATATCCCTTACAAAGTTACATAACATGACCCATCGAATTTCGCTAAATATCCAATACATGGTGAGCACAATACAGTGTAATTCGGTCGAAGGTGGAGGCTTAGAAATAAAAGGAGGTAGAGCAAAAATTTGATATCGTAATCTCTTTTCAAAATCAAAAGAGCGCAAGTTTAGTTTTTGTATAACTTAAGCTACTTTCGTTACAGAAGTGTTGTTCATATGAGGTAATATAAACACTTATAGAAAGCGTAACGCAGAACAATGTCTTCTGTACTTAGAAGGATACCAATCTTGAAATGTCGTTTTGCCTAGACGTATTAGTGCATATTTTGTCCGTGCAATAAAAAAGAGAGCAGTGCTGATTTGGTGCTTCATTTTAACTTACAGTATCACCTGGACTACAATCTGAATTAGTAGCAGTTTTGATAGTATAATGTTAAGCAGATAGGAATTGTTTGGCACCTCGATATAAAATTAATTACTTCTGTATAGTGAACAAGAGCTAAAGTTTCGATTTCAAATATTGAACAGTCTTGTGTGCTTCAAATGAAAGACCTATTTTAATTATGCAAGTGTCCATATCATGAGCTTTTTAAAAACAAATATTATAACCTAAACGTAGATTTTAATTCCTAATTACTTACTTAAGTAGTCGAAGGAAGCTTCTAATGTATTGCTGTTCAAAACGGGTTGTAGGTAAAAAATAATTAATTGTCTCAAAACCGAAGTTAATATTTCATATAAGATTACAGATGAAAATCGTACATCCTTTTAATTTTATTGGGATCCGTAAAATATAGAAGCTTTCTTTCCGTTGGTTCTGCATTTTTTTGTTACGTTTATTTTTAACTCATTTTGTAAAAAATGTTAAATTAGCAATATTAATTTGTCACTATTAAAAATTAAACTACGTTGGTTAACTCATTTCTTATACACACCCGTTTTTAGCACAGTTATTTAAATCTGGTTACGAAACTTTTGATACATTTAAAAAAACAAAGAATGAAGCTGAATCTTTCTTCAGTAAATGAGATGTTTTCAGTAAGAGGAGTTATTTTTATTTAACATATGCGATGTTACGTCCATTGGATAAAAGTTTGGACAATCTTGATGTTGAAAGTGTTGCTGAGAGGTAAATGTTTGAGTAATAATTTAGGGACTGTTTCTACTTCTAGCTTTATTTGCAAGTCAGTCTAGAAAATCTTAATGTTTTTGAAGATTCTTGGCATTATTAATCAGCATTTCAATAACAACTGGCAGTTGTCAATTAAAATGCCGAAATTAGCTCGCACAGTAAATATAAATAGTTCTATCAGAAATCCGAATTCACGTTTGGAAAAAAATAAATAATAATAATATCTATTGATATTTAATAGGGCTGTTTGATAAATCAACCCATTTATCGTTTAGTTTTAAATAAATTTCTGAATCAATCGTTACTCAGTTTTATATGCAGCTTAATTTATTTTTTGAAAAATAATGTCTAGATTAGTATATTCCGGTAAGATTTAATTAGCTGAATTGTCTATTCTAACATTGCAAATTCAATTTCCGGAATACATCACGGACAAATATAACAGCCAACGCCACCTACAGAACAAGCAAACTATCTTTCTTTACTAAACCACCACTCTGCCTTAAAGAAGCAGCGCAGTTTTACTTAAAAAAGTGCTCCACCTAATCTATTTTCTTTACTTTTCGCAGCTGTTTTTAAATATTTATACCACAAAAAAATACGAAAAAACTGGTGGTCAAGCATACAACAATTCTTTATATTATCTATCAGATTAGATAATGTTTCATATTGTTTCATTCTATTTCTCCTTCGGGAATGAAAGCTTGTATTAAAAAAGTCGATTTTAGAATTTTCATCGAAAGTGAAAATGCAATCTTCACTTAAAATTCAAAGAAAAACTTCTTCCACTTTCACATTCACCAAAACGTATAAGCTTGCTTCTCTTTCGTTAAATGTTTGCGGTTAAAATATATGTCCTGCAAATTGATCTTCATTTTTTATTTCAGCAAACATATTGCGGACACAATCAAGTTGGCACAGTAATTGTACCTATTCCAAGAATTTTTACATTTGACATATATCTGCAGGAAGAAAGAAGCAGACAGCAATGCAGCTAAGACAAAGCGCAGGAAGCAAGCGCGTAATGTTCAGGATGAAATCTTAATTCAGACTGAGTTAGTTTAGGTTCTGGATGCATTTTGATTGGATAGTTAATAGTACTATAAAATTACCATTGGCTGTTAGAGTTTTAATGCCATTTACATAATCTGAATTATGTAAGCGTAATATGACATGGATTAATCTAGAATAACGCAGTGCAGAGAGGGGTTGCTATTTTTAGAACTGAGAAGAGAAAGTTACATTGCTAAGTTAATTTTTTATATATTCTGTATTTTCCTTACATATTTATGATTACAGTGCAAAAGAAGAAGGAAAAAATCTGAAGGCTTTCAGAATTGTTACTACACCCAAACGGGCGTTTTTTAACGCTTTGTGTATTACCTTTATTTATTAAATATCATGTTGTTTGCATTTAAACCATGAAATTTTATTCTTCAAACTACATCACAAAATATTTTAAAAAGCATATCTTTAGAACTTCCGATACACTGTATTGCGCGCTGAAGATAAAAATGTTCCTCCCCCCGCACACTGCCAATGATGCCAATGATTATAAGTTATGGAGTTGTCATTGCTTGCTTTCAAAACGCTGAGTTTCTTAATCAAAAACTACTGAATGCTTTACAAAATAATTACAAATTGTTTTCTATTAAAGGACACTATAGTGAAATTCCATTTCTTAATATCTTGCTAGTTCATAAGGACTTAATATTTTTAAAATATTCTCATGTACAATATATGCAAACATAGCTTTAATAATCAATACTTTAATAATCAATGTACTTTTGATTTTAGCGAAAACTGCCAAGCAAGTCTATTATCTTTATCCTATTTATTTACTTTAACATGAAAAACAACTGCCTCTTGGCGTAAAACAAATTCATTACTCTAATTCATATTTGAATTTAACAAGTGATATTTAAATCGTTTAGCAACTCTTGTTACTATATGGCTTTTGTTAGATTGTCAGACTGAGTTGAATGTTATTGAAAAAACCATTCTTTGGTATATTTCTTCCATGTTAAATTGAATCATTCCAAATTGTTAATTAGTTTTTAATACATTACTCTAGAATTTAACAACCTAGTAAAGGCAAACGTTTGCTGATTCATAATTTAAACTTAATGGGTTTCTCAGTTCTTAGTGAAATTTAATGAAATGCCTTAAAATGAATAACGTGTCTGTCTCATATCCATTTTGTATTTCCTATATTACATCATTTTCCAAAATTAATAACTTTAAGTCTACTTTTCATTTGCTTTTATGCGGTATAATTCTCTAAAATTGTTTTTCCACTTTACTATATAATTTCGCATTCATTTCTAAAACATTTAGCTCAGAGATTCCTTAAGTGTCGGTCTCCAGCAGAGAAATATGTGTAGCGGTGAGAGGCTTCGAATCTCCTCCCCATTTTGGAAGTACCACAGCGGCCGACCGGCAAAGTCCCTGAACACTGGTGGTTCAGTTCGTGGTTCGAATCCCGCGAACCAGCTGGCTGCATGGGCGTTTTCGTGGTTTTCCCTGTGTGCAACGAGCCAGTTTTCTTAGAAAGTCTTGCCCGATCGCATCCCTTCCCTTAGGCATATAGCCTAATCACATAACTTCAGGATCTGCCATAATCACATAAACCAAAACAAATGTCCCCGTTTTAGCAAAAATCATACAGTTGGACCAGCCGACCGACAGTAAAATCATTGAATTATCATTATTGGTTAGAGCTGGAAATAAACCTCAGAGAACCTTGTCGCGTTTTTTCCTGTTTTTCTCCACCTTTTAACATTAATACGAGCAGTGTTCCTTAGAAAGTCCTTCACGAAGTTATACCTCCTTTTATATTAATGAAACTCGCATACTAATAATATAATCAAATAGTTCGAGGACTTGGAAAATACTGCTTCAGTTTACTGGTAATACCAAAACTCATTCGGGGGGGATCTGGCAAATAAGTTCATTAGGACTCTTCGAAGTCCGTATTATAGAATGTCGATAATTCGGAAAAATCGTAACGTTGCGTCCGAAAACATAATCCTGCGAAAGAAATGATTTGATCCAGTCATCCTAAAAGTGGAAAATAACAAAGTTACTTGAATGGAAGTCGAAAATGTTTTTTACTCGGAATTTTAATTTTCAAATAAAGTGAATACACAGAACTTTAATAAAAAAAAGACAAAAAGTTTTGTCAAGCCGAATTGATATGATTAACTTAGAAAAGACCGAAAAGAACGGAAAAATGTATGCAATAGTTAACGCCGCATCATGAATATTCAAACATGTACTGCTATGCTGCTTTTAAATTTTTTGTTTCTGTTGATTTACATATGGCGTAAATGGGAGTAAAATTATGTTCAATAATAAAACTAAAAAGACAAAAAAAAAAAAAAAAAATGGGTTAGTAGGAGGGAGTGTAGGAGGAGACTGGTAAACTGCGAAGTCAAAAAGAGCGTAAGAAACCATAACAAACTCTTTTGGGGAATCGTTAAATTTTTAAACCCTCCATATATTTTTTATAAGTTTTTAATTTGTCCTTGAATTTAGAGACAAGTTTACAATCGCAAAGTAGGAAAGCCATTAACCGATATCCGATAATTGAAATATCGTCAATCATAACTTTGCTATGTCTCGCTGATTCTCTAACGGATATTGTAGCATTGGATATTCTAAGTATTGGAAACGTGCTTCAGAAAAATGCATCTTTGTCTAATTCTTTTCATTTTTTGAAAATGCGAATTTTTGTTTGGAAGGATTATTCGAATTGGTAGCTTCTCTTCTTTCAGTATTCAATACATTTTTAAGATGTTTGAACGATCTTTATTATATTATCTTGCAAACAGTAAACGCGCTGCTACGACACATGCAATTAACACAGAGCATTTCCTAAATACATATTTTCATAACTGTAAAAGCATTGCTATTTCCTACAGGAAATAAAAATCACATACTGTTTAATATTTAGATCTCTTATAAAAAGTACAAATGTATAAAATGTACTGTATATTACACATTTGATAAAATTATACGTTTCTTTTATATGACATATTTTTACGTTGATGAGCAATGCAACTTTATAATTTATAATTAAATCAATACCTGGAGGACAAGACAGGAAAATGCCTTGCAATACTATGTCAGTATACTATCTAATTTCTCCGGGTTAATTTCTTTCTCCGATGCACAGTCTCAAGTTACTTATTTACAAGCGCATTCTCAGACCATTATTATGTTATGCAAGTCCAGTCTGGGCTCATACAAGAAAAGCAAATAGGCAGAAGCTCCAAGCATGCTAGAATATGGTGCTAAGGCAGATAACCAGTGCCGGCTGGTACATCAGAAATAATCGAATATTGGTGTAGAGTTACTTAGAGCCCACTACATTATGCAAATAATTAATTACATTGTATAAATTTGTGTTACAAAATAGCAAAACATTTTCATGCAAAACAAATATAATTGATAACTCCAGTATTAAAATTTGTACTTATGACTACAATAATTTAGACAATAAGGATGGGCCCTCACCCCAACTGAACAGCACTACTATGTAACACCACTACTATGTTATCAAGAACCAACTGTTTACACGTGCCATAATATTTTCCGTATACAAGTATCTTCTGCACCATGTGCGTATTTATGTTATTTGTAATTGTGCTTACTGTATATTTTCCACATGTTATATTTTATTTTGGTATCTTATGATCTATAATGGATTCAGGTTACTAAATATTTGCATTCAACCATACCATGTATTTATCCCAGCATCACCAGCTCGACTGCTTCTGCGAAATTAATAGTTCTTGACAAATTGCCTCTTTGGACTAATAAAACGTTTTGTTACTGATTATAGGCATTTGTTACAGGAATTTCTATGGACAGTATTTAAAAAAAATTCATTTTACTTACAATCTAAAAGCTTTCAGGTTTTCTGCATTACGCCCAAAGGGGCGTCCCTTTAACGTTTTGTGTGTTACCTTTATTTATTAAATATCATGTTCTTCGCACTTACACCATAACATTCAATTCAACAGCAATATCGCAAAATAATTTTAAGATGTGCAACGCTTTAAAATTTCCGATACACAGTCTCACGGGCTGGAGATTATTATTATTTTTTTTCTTTTCGTACAGTGTTGCCATTGCTCGATTCGAAATCTCTGAGTTTGCTAATAAAAATTTCCTTAGTTGAAAAAAATATGAAATAGAAAGTAAAACAAATTTCAAATTCCAAGTTTCGGCTTCCAGATAACCATATTCGGTAGAAGATTACTTTATTCATAATTTGATGGCTCTAGGTACCGTAGTTTTCCCCCAGTGCGAAAAACATACATACATTTATGTAGCATCTTCATTATTTAATTTCTTTAACTATAACTGAGGGCGATAATATTTGGTGGCGACAATTTGAAAAGTAAGCCAACATTTATAGTGAACCAACGCAAATTAGTAGCTCTTCTGGGCAAATTGCCCCTTTCGACTAATGGAATTTTTTGTTGCTGATTATAGACACTTGTTACAAGAATTTCTATAGACTGCATTTAAAAAAGAATTCATTTTACTGAAAATCTGAAAGCTTTCAGGTTTTGCATTACGCCCATAGGGGGCGTTCCTTTAACGCTTTTTGTGTTACCTTTATTTATTAAATATCATGTTCTTCTCACTTAAACCATAAAATTCAATTCAACAGCAGTATCACAAAATAATATTAAAATGGGCAAAACTTTAGAATTCCCGATACACGGTCTCGCACGTTAGAGATAAAAATGTGCCCCCCCGTAAAGTGCTGCCATTCTTCGTTTTGAAATCGTTGAGTTTGTTAAACAAAAATTCGTTAAAGTGTTACAAAATATGAAATCGATAATAATAGAAAATTTAAATTCCAAGAATGGGATTCCAGATTACCATATTCTGTAGAAGATTACGGTATTCAAAATTTGATGGCTCTAGGTACCGCTGTTTTATCCCAATGCGAGAAGCATACATACATTTATGGAGATTCTTCATTATTTATTTTCTTTAACACAGGGCGATAATATTTGGTGGCAACAATGTGAAAAGCAAACCAACATTTATAGTGAAAATGCCAAAACGAAATTAATAGTCCTTCAGGTAAAATTGCCCTTTTGAACTAAAAATAAAAAGTCGTTTGCGATTTCCATGGGAACTTTGTTTTCTTTTTCTTGATCGCGCTGCCACAATAGAAACGCACAACTAAAAGATGTCACAAAACGGTATATTTTCACGAAAATGAGTTTGTCTTGTTGGAATGAAGCTTATGCAGGTTGAGCTGTCAAATACTCGTACTTTGGAAAATGCGTTCTTAAAATTTAAAACAAAATTCAAATTTCTTAATGAAATTCGTCTGACAAAGAAGCAGGTTCCCATCCGATGATGCAACCGATATTTAAAATTATATTCACAGTTTGAAATCGTAATTATTATAATAAAAATTATATAAAGAATTTGTTACCCACTAGTTTACTCATATTCTATCACGCTTTATGTGTTTTAAATTACTACTCATAAATGCCTTGGTAAAATATTAGTACTATTTTTATTCGATCAAACTGTTTTGCCTATTTTAGGCAGAGCGGTGGCTTTGAAATAATATGTTTTTCTTCTATCTACTGCTTTGTTTTTTGCTTACATTGTTTCTTCAGTTTACTTTTCACCGCAAAATCGTTCTGGAAGGTTTTTCAAAAATCTTGGGTTTGAACGTGTGTGGCGATGATTCAGAGATGATTGATTATTTTTTATTAAAAAGTAAAATATTCTGCAAAAAGTGCCAATAATTAAATATTAAAGCAATGGAGATTTTTTAAGCCGAGTTTGTTGGTATACAAGTAAATAAAATGCTTGCACAAATGAATAAAATAATCCTCATAGTTACCATTTCGATGTTTGATAAACAGAAATTTGGGATGTGACTTAATAATAATTTAGAGTTGCTCTCTCAGTGTAATGTTGTTTAAACTCTTATAAAATTTGTTTCACACAAATGCTTCCACAAATTGTTACAACATTTAGGCATTTCATCGCCTTAGTCATATTCACGTTCACTTGGCTCGAGAACTCACTGAAGGACTTCTCACTACAATGCCCACAGTTGGATAATCTGAGATTACTGGCAAGTAATACCTAAACAGCAGAAACTCAGTATAATCACATATGTGACAAAGTATCAGTTATCTTTCACTTCATCTGAGCTGGTAAAGCGTAAGAGAACAACAATAAAATGATTCACTTTGAATTTTCCAATTTTTGGCTATTTTCTCCTTTCTGTTAACTTTTTGAATATCGGATATGGAATGAGATGATCTTTAAAGATAGTAGGTGCTTCGAAATTTATAATCGTCGGTCTTTTGGTATTTAATTAGGAAAATTCTCAAAGCAAGACTCAGTGTGTAAGTACTTAAAGTTACTGAGAAGTACTGCTATGTGCAGTACAATTACTTCTGCATCAAGGTATAAAACCAGCCCTTTAATCGCTCTGTCAAAGTTTTCATATAAACGTGGATTGCAGTTGAAATTCAACTAGTTTCAAAAGAATAAAACTTCCAGATTTATTTTGCGATGACGTGAAAACAATATGTATGTGTTTTCAAGCCACGTGGACATATGAGCAAATTATGTTCCTGAACACTAGTACTTCGATCTAAACTCGATTCTAAAAGGACTGATTGCATGGGTGTTTTCATGACAGGTCCTCTGTTTAAGGAATATACTAATTAATTTCGTTTGAAACTCCCTCCAAGAAGGTCTTTGGCAGACAGTCAACGTTTGCTTTGCTATAATCAAATAATACACTTATTATGTTACATAAATGACCTTGCCAGTGGGAATATAGAATAGATGGATAGATAAAAAATAAAAAAATAGGTAAACACTTTATTTGGCGCCCTAATACATAAATGTAACCTAGTAATTAAAAGGTTCTTTTCAAAACACTTAGAAAAGGCAACTAAATATAGATTTGTTTACCGGTGTAGTACACTGCTGATCGAAAGTGCATACTGAATGCAAAGTCTGAACTTAAAAAGTCCTTAAATTTTATTCGTCGAAGCTCAACTGTCATTGCGGAATCTTTTGTGTTTGTGGAAAATGTAGAGGAAAAAATGGAGTAACTATTATTTGGATAGGTGATACCTGCCGAAGGAAGGTTATTTGAATGAAACCGGAATAGACGTAATTTCTGAATAATTTTATAAATTGCAGAATAGATTTCTTGAATTCTTGTTATCGTTCACCCCAGATAGCTTGCTTTATTTTCTATATATACAGTCAATAATCTATATGTCTATTCGATATACGATACAGCTTGTTTTTGCCTAGAAACTCTAATTTTAATTGTAAAAATAATTTTTAAAGTATTTTAACTGAATGTGGCGTTTCATACTTTTTATACTTTTCAATTTTTAATGAAGGTATTTTGAGGATTTCGTGTATTTTTGCCTTGCAAGAATTGAATTAATTGAATGAGAAATATATCTCTAATGAAATTAGAGGGGAAAAAATTAAATGAAATGCACCACAAAATACGTATAAATTGAATATTCCCTACAAGAAATTCATGTGGTGTACACATCAGATATTTTTTAGCTTCGTGATTTATTACGTGGAAAATAAAAAGTTCTTTATTTTATTACAGTGGGGAACTCACTGGCAGCTGAGGGATGAAATTACTGATCACTAGAATGTTTTATCCAGTTCGAATCAACAAAGGATGTAGCATGGATTTTCGTTGAGACGAAAAAAGAAGAAAATTTGCTGACAAAACTAGATTAATACGTAACACGTTTAAAATACGTTTTAACATTTGAAAGTTAAGCAAGAAGCCTTTACTATTTTAAATACTTGAATTTTTTAAACATTCCGGTGAGGCTATAGAAATATTCTTCTGAGTGAAAAATTATTCAACTTTTTTTTAAAGCCTTAGTAAGTTTTTTCAAAAATTTTTTAAATCTTCAAACTGTTAATTTTATTTCACTTGAAGAATGTGCATTTACACAAATGATTTAGAATGTATCTCTAGAGAAGTTTTTCAGAAGTCATCTAGGCCCACCAGCGGCCGAGCGGTAAAGGACGTTGAACACTGGTAGTTCGGTCCGAGGTTCGAATCCCGCGAACGGGCTGCCTGCATGGGCGTTTTCGTGGTTTTCCCCATGTGTAACGTGTATACGAGCCAGTTTCCCTTAGAAAGTCCTCCACGAAGGCATCCCGCCCTTTGGACAGATAGCCCTCGTGTGCTTTGCCATAATTAAATAATCCATAATCCAGTCCGGAAGTGTTAGAGAAATTAGAATGACCGTCAAACACACTCTAAATCAAATTTCTTAGAACACTCTAAAGCCACAGCTCTGAATATAAAGGCAAAGCAGCTTGATTTGAACACATTGCGTGCACGGTCGGAGGTTCGTTCAATTTTCAGTTTTAAAATTTATGTAGCACATGAGGATATAAAAAAACTGGTAAGCAACATACTGGCTATCAATTGTTTTCTTAATATAAATAATCTCAATCTAAATTTAATTAAAAAAAATACATGGCTTTATCCAATTGAAACTTGTTTCCATGTCAGATACATGTAATGAAGAAATCTGAAATTTTTTTGAACTTGAAAAACTAAATTTCCGAAGTATTTGAGAGTCCAACCTGTATCATCCGTGAACGTGTCGTTCTTTTCCAAGGGCTCCCGGGCTGAAGGGTCCTATCCCTATCGAAGTTTTCTTCCTTATTCGACTGTTGATGTTGGTAATTTTTATCAGGCATATCTGACAATCAATTTATATGTGCAGGAGCGTCGATGTTATGGCATAATCGAAATTTGGGATGATAAAAAGCGACTGCAATTAGAAGCCGAAGGATAAGTCCGCAGAGGCAGCTTTTTACGGTTAGCGTGCAGTAGTGGGCAGCAGAGCTTCCTTCCTCGGTGATAGCTGGGCTGGAACTGAGGTAATCGGGCTGGAACTTGGAGGAGCTGGTGGTGGGTCACGTGCTGTGTGGCATCCAATGGCGTCTCTTCAAGGAGAAAGTTTGTGGTTGAGCTGAGGGTTATCACATGCAAACAGTGTTGATTGGTGGCTATGTTTGTGATGGGTAGTGTGTATGTTTAATATTATAATGTGCCTTAGTCAAATGAGAAATTTTCTTTTTTTATCAAAGATTTTTTCTAAGTATTTTATATTTTTTTTTCATATCATTTTTTCTTTTTTTCCCATATTTTTTGGTATATTTTATCATTTATACATACATAGATAACATATACATATATTTTGTTTTATATATATATATATATATATATATATATGTCATAATAAAAGCAAAGGAAATGACGGAACACTGTAGATGCGTGATTAGACCCATATTGAAGAAGAATTTTGATTGCGTAGTATTTAAAGATTGGCAGTCGAGGCAGTTTTAATTCCATTTTTATTTCCAATTGATATTTGTGGCCACAATCACTTGGCACTCGACGTGCCTTTTCACACAAGATTTACATTTTTATATATTGTTAAGATAGAAAGCAAGCCAGCGAAATTACATCTTAGCAGAGTAGAGGGCAAAAGCTGAAGTGCGTAGTTATGAAAGACGGAAGTACGTGAAGAGAAAAGTTTTGGTTTACAAGGTCAGTTTCAGTTCTTAATTATTACGTCATCAGAGTTGCGCGGGCCATAGAGTGATCTAGAAATGACGCAATGCAGAGAAGTTATTACGATTTTAGAATAAAGAGGAAGAATTAATGTTTTTAGTTATTCTGATTCATATAATTTTATCTTACATATTCCCCCCTTCAAAAAGAAAAAGGTGTAGCGACAGAGAAGCATTTTGAAAGAGAAAGAGTTAAAGCACTAGCAAATGTAAAAAAAAAAAAAAAAAAAAAAAAAAAAAACATAAATCATAAAATTTTTGTCCTGTAAAGTATAATTTATAAATATCATGTTTTTAAAAAAAATTTTTAATTTTTAGAGTCCTATTCAATTTTTCAGCATTTCAGTCCAAAAGTCTTTTTGTTTGAGAATTCACATAATCATAATTCTTCAGGGAAGGTTCTTGTTATTACAGAATATCACAAAAACTTTTACATAATCATTACTTATAATTAAATGTAATGCACATAAATATTTATGATACCTATTTCCATACTGATAAACTATAATTTAACATCATAAATAATAGGATTAAGATTTTCGGAATTTATGGTTTCACCGTTATCATCTTTCATTGACAATTCCTGATTTTACCAAACTGGAAGCCTCGCAATACTTCTAAACAAACATATCCATCAATAGGGCTGTCCTCTTGAGCTAACCAGTGTGTTCTCTGCACTAGTGGCCCAGGGTGCCTAGGCAGTTACTTGAAAAGACCTCCGTTCCTTGCATTAAGGTAACTGGCCTTTGAGAACTGCATTAATACATTCCATAATAATATAATAATAATATAAAAAATTTACATGCATTCATAAAATGAGAGCTTCCAACATTATCTTGCATGAAGAGGGTAAAAGGAACAACTGTACAGAGGTAATTACAGGCCTCTGTTGAAGGAACCAGTACACCCTCATCATACTATACTTAACACACAATAAGTCATAAATCTTAACATGCATTTACCATAATTTCATATTACTTATCTGTAATAATTTCACTTATTTTTACACCTACTTCATTTTTAGAATAATTATAAAATTCCTATTCAAAATTCTCAACAAAATTTCAAAAACATAAAAACTTATCTTAATATCCTTCCCTATGAATAATTTAAATAGCTTAAAATTAATTACTTAATTTGCTCACACATAATTATGAAAAATTAGAAAAATTAATGAACAAGAATTTCAGATATTCTCAAAACAAATTGCAGAAATTTTAACCAAAGTTGAAATGAAAACTATAGAATCCGAACCACATTAAATAATTTAGATCCTGAGCTAGATTCACACGAATGGAATAATTTTTGAGCTGTTGAAAAACCGGAAGTGCAAATAATTTTCTGTCGCACATACTTGCAAACACTAACTCAGATCGACCTTGAACACGCTGTAATGCTGAATTCCTAAACGGTAATTCACTGATGATTTCCTTTTCACTAGGAATTCGAACTTCTCAATTTATCGAGAGATTACTTTCAATCTATAAACACTACGCGTGATTATTTTTTTGAAGCATTTGCAAAACAGCACAGCAGAAGAATGATCTGTTATTTTTTAAACACTGAAAAAACAAACTTGATGATTCACTTCTTTCACATTATCTTGGATTTATCACAAAACGATGATTTGAAGAGCTGAATTAAATTTTCCATTGAGGTTTCAGGCTGCAGGAAACTATCCTTACCGGCTTAATTGTCATAATAAAAGCAAAGGAAATGACGGAACACTGTAGATGCGTGATTAGACCCATATTGAAGAAGAATTTTGATTTTCGAATCCTACCGGCTTAATTGTCATAATAAAAGCAAAGGAAATGACGGAACACTGTAGATGCGTGATTAGACCCATATTGAAGAAGAATTTTGATTGCGTAGTATTTAAAGATTGGCAGTCGAGGCAGTTTTAATTCCATTTTTATTTCCAATTGATATTTGTGGCCACAATCACTTGGCACTCGTCGTGCCTTTTCACACAAGATTTACATTTTTATATATTGTTAAGATAGAAAGCAAGCCAGCGAAATTACATCTTAGCAGAGTAGAGGGCAAAAGCTGAAATGCGTAGTTATGAAAGATGGAAGTACGTGAAGAGAAAAGTTTTGGTTTACAAGGTCAGTTTCAGTTCTTAATTATTAAGTCATCAGAGTTGCGCGGGCCATAGAGTGATCTAGAAATGACGCAATGCAGAGAAGTTATTACGATTTTAGAATAAAGAGGAAGAATTAATGTTTTTAGTTATTCTGATTCATATAATTTTATCTTACATATATATATTTTAATATTTTAAATATATTTTTAGCTAAGGCACAGTTCTTAAGATTGCTCTAGGTCGCCTTCTGTTGGCGGGGAGATTTATGTTGTATGTAAGTGCTGGTATGCTAGGATTGTTTGATTTGTGTAGAGTTTTGTAGAATTTTGTAGATAGTTTTTTCATGAAGTCGTGGATTTGTGTGATGTTGAGTTCTCTGTGAATGGCTTCATTCCTAACATACCAGTGTGCCTTTGTAATGATTCGTAGTGTGTTGTTTTCAAGTGAAATGAGTTTATTAAGATGTGTTTTGCAGAGATATCCCCAGGCAGGGCAGGCATAAGTTAGAATGGGACGCAATACGGCCGTGTAAATGAGTAATTTATGATCTAAGTCCAAAACGCTGTTTCGAGTGATTGGGGGGGCAAGTGTATGTCTACTGCCTCGAAACTTTGAAATTAAGTGGTTGATGTGGGGTAAAAATGTAAGTCGCCTATCCAAAATAACGCCTAGGTATTTAGTCTGCTTGACCCAGGGAATTCTTTCATTGAACATGGTAAAGCTGTAGGGTATATTTCTTTTCCAGGAAAATAGATTTTTCGAAACATTGATTCTGATTTCGAAACATTGATCTGTATTTTCCAGGCAGTCAGCCAGGACTCAATAGCATGAATATGATCTTGTATCTGTTGTATTGCTGAGCTAAGTGTAGCACTTTGAGTGAGAATCGCTGTATCATCTGCATACATGGCGAGTGTAGTGTTGTGTGCATGTGGAATATCGTTCGCATAAATATTAAATAGTGTTGGCGAGAGGAGGCATCCCTGAGGTGTGCCCGCTCTGATGTATCTTTTAGTTGAATTTGTTTTGTTGATGCGAACGACAAATGTTCTATCTGAAAGATAGGATTTAATGATGGAAGTGATATGTTCTGGGAAGCCCAGAGTGATAAGTTTGTATAGTAGGCCTTCCAGCCAAACACGATCAAATGCTTTGGCTATATCTAAAAAGACTGCAGGTGTTTGGATATTGCTTTGCAGGCCGCTGGAAATAGTTTCTATGACTCTGTATAGTTGCATGGTTGTTGAATGGTCTTTTCTAAATCCATACTGTGCAGGAATAATAAGGTTTTTTTCGGTCATAAATTGGTTCATGCTGTCCAGGATTTCTTTCTCAGTGATTTTGCTTAGGATGGGGAGTAGGCTGATTGGTCGGTATGAAGTCACGTGGTCGGCTAGTTTATCTGTTTTCAATATTGGAGAAATAACTGCAGTTTTCCATGCCTTTGGAAAATAACGAAGTTTCAAGATGTATTGGATTATTTTATTAGTCTGCAGAACATGAGGGTGCCCATTTTTTTAATCATGTTGACACTGATGCAGTCTATCCCTGGGCTTTTTTCTTCTTCATCTTTTCGATATAGCCAAAAACATTCGATGGATTGACTAGAATAGTGTTGTCTGCGGGTGTATTTGTAAAATAATGTGTAAGGGTTTGTGAAACTGTGAGTTCTGTTTGAGAGTGTGAGATGTTGTTTAGTGTAAATTGAGATGCATAGTAATCCGCAAGGGACTCAGCTTTCTCAATATCTGTATATGCGATTCCTGAGAGGCCATTAAGGGGCGGAATGTTTTTGTGGCTTACATTATAACTAGAATTTGCTTTCCAGAGCGAGTTATCGTCTGGGGATAGCGATTCTAGCGAATTAGCCCAGCAGTGTCGTGCATGTGCTTTAGAAAGAGTCCTGACCTGCTGATGCAGTCTATTGAGAGTTTGTTTATCTTCAGGATGTCTTGTTCGTTGCCAGGTTTTTCTTGCATGATTGCGTTGCTTGGTTAATTGTCTCAGTTTTGAATTTCTGTTGATTTTTTCTTTTCTTGGTTTGCTGTTTTGATTTAGGACAGTATTGAGGTCAGATGTAAATGTTTCAATTAGCGTGTCTAACTCATCCTCATTGTGTACTATCATGGGTGTGTACAGAGTGTTGTTAAGAGCTTTGGTGTAGTTACGCCAATTTGTAGTAAAGGCTCGGTGTTGTGGTGTACTACAGTGACTATCATCGAATTTCATGACCACAGGGTTATGATCCGATGATAGCTCGTCAAGTGTTTCCACTGTATAGGCACAGTTTATTCCTTTTAGGATAAAGAAATCTATAACAGTGGAGAATCCAAGACTGTAGTGTGTTGGGTGGTTTGGAGCTGCAATTTGTAGGTTGGCTGAATTAGCAAATCTGTGTATTGATCTTCCATGTGCAGTTATAGTATTGCAGTTCCATGCCTGATGTTTTGCTTTGAAGTCTCCACCTAATATTACTCGATTGTTAAGTTTAAAAATTGTATCTAGGGTATTTGTGATTTCTGTGGTTGTAGCTCCCCTAGACACATAGATGGAGACAAAAGTGATTGGTTGTGAGTGTGTGGGCGTGACTGTAATTGCCAGAGCTTCAATGGCTGAGGGCGTGGTTAATGTTATTTGATAATGAGGGATGGAGCGCTTGTATGAGCTGCCTTCATTTGTTTAAAAGAACGTAAAGGGTGAACACAGATCTTAAACATTTATAAAAAACAAGATAAATGCTTATTTGATAGATACTAATATTGATCGATACCAATGAACGTTTTCCTTTCAGAGGATAACGGATCATTGGATATACATCTTTGAGAACCTCCTGAGAATTGCAACCACTTCAATCGAAACAGACATCAATACATTAGTTTCTCAAATGCAACTAACCTTTCCCTTTTATTATTTGCACTATCCAACACAATTCACATGCTAATGAGCCTATTAATCGTAAACTCTTTCCTATCCGCTTTTTGCTTTAGTGTTTGTATTGTGTTAAAAAATTTAAAAAACCAAAAAAAGTATAAAATATGAAAGTACAAAAAAATTATAAAAACCTAAAAACTTATAAAAAAATTATGATGTTTAAGTTTTTAATTTCTTATTCCTATGCCTAAACTTTCTCGAGCCTGTGGCTCCCTCTATTGAGCATCAAGTCAATTACTTAGGCAAAATTTTTCCTATTTCTGCTCACTTTTAGTAATTCTGATGTGGAGGTACATGGTTTTGAACCATAGGCACTCCGAAACTTGCAAATCATTGGCATTGGCAATACTAACCTTTCCACCGCCTAACTTATTCTACGGCCTCACTTTGAGCATTCAACTCACTGCATCTTTCGTAGTAGCACCATACTTGACGGCAGCCGGAGCAAATTTGAAAACTACTCGCCGCTTAACGTTGAAACTGTAACTATTTGAGTGCTATATTAATTTAATGATTCACTGTAATTACAATTAGAATTTAGAATGAAATTTTATGTAAAAAGTTTAAAAGCAAATATCAGAATATTTCTAATTTGTTGTCATTATATTCAATCAAGCATAAACTAATAAAGTTTTTGAGTTTCTTAAACATATTTTATTTTATTTATTTTTTTTTTTTGTCATCCGCTATCGTTAGGCAGTGAGAGCACGTCAAATAAATCAAGTAAATCATTGATTCACTTAAATGCTCCATGTATATGTGTTATATTTGCGCTTCTTACATATGGACATATAAATGTAGTGCAAACTGAGCAAATTTTAAATAACGCAGTCAAACCCGTAAAATTCTCTATTACAGGTGAAATTAAAAAAATTCTTTTAAGAGTCAAACGTGAGAAATCCGAGAATTTTCAATGAAATCTATGCAATTATGTGATTTGCTTACTTGGAGATCACGAGTTGCCACTGATAATAGACGATTTGTGTGTCTCAAAATATCGCATCTGCTTTCTGTGGGGCCCAGAGTAGCTAAAATTTTGGACTCGTTTACGTTAATGCAACAAAAAGTAAAGATCTATGCTACAGCTGTTGAATGCTTGACTATCAGAAGTTTTTGTTTTTTTGGTTATTTGCTAGAATTAATGTGCAGCTTCGTGTACTATTGCAACTCTTGGTAAATTAAATGTTAAATCTTTTTTGCTTATAGTGGGTTCCCAACCAGCAGCCGAGGTGTTGTACTTGTGAAAACAGGTAGTTTGATGCCCGTCGAATCACAAAATGAGATGGGGCGGATCTTCGGGAAGTTAAAAAATAAACAAAATTGCTATCAAATCCCTATTAGTGCTAAACACGTTAGATTTACAATACGTTTTAACATTTGAAAATTTAGCAGAAAGCCTTTACTATTATTTAAAACTTTAAATGTCAAACACTTCCTGTCGGGATTTTGAAAATCGCTGCGGAATGAAACATAATCTCGGTTTTTAAAGCCTAAATTACTTTTTCAAAATTTCCGAGATCTTCAAACTGTTAATTTTATTTCACTTGTAAAATTTTAATTTACGCATATGCTTGAGAATGCACCTCTAGACAATGTTTTCAGAAGTGTTTTAGAAGTTTAGAGTCATTGTCACACACGCTCTCCTGAAAGGTCTTGTCGTGAACAGCAAACTGAACAAAACCATTCAAGCACAAAACAAACAGGAAAAATAAAAGCACTACAATTCAATTCAAAGCCACCGCTCTGCATAAAACAGGCAAAGTAGTTTGATTTAAACAAATGTATTTGACACTCGTATTAGTATTGCTGGTTTGTAATTTTATAACTTGTGTAGCACATGATTATACGAAAAACTGGTAAGCAACAAACTGGCTATCAGTTATTTTCCTAATATGTATAATCTCAAACTAAATACAATTTAAAAGTCTGTGGCTTTATCGAATTGAAACTTTATTCCATGCCAGATGCATGTAATGAAGAAATTTGAAATTTTTTGCAACATGAAGAGCTAAATTTCCGAAGTATTTGAGAGTCCAACTTGTATAAGCAAGCAGCATTTATTTTTTTAAAAGTACGTAAAGGGTAATCACAGACTTTCTTAAAAAATTATTAAAGATAAATAATGCTAATATTGATCGATACCAACGAACGCTTTATCATCATGTTTTCCTTTCAGAGGAATAAACAGCACTTTTTCATCGCGTAAGGAATCTCTACTTTGAATGTTGGAGAAGTAATTTTCAGGCAATAGAAACCCCAAATATAAACAGCAGTATCACAGTATCACCAATGGACGAGAGTGTGTCAATGATTTGATATTAAACTCTATGAGTCTAGCATAATTTACCTGACTAAACTAGGTAGGGATAATTGAATCTATTGCAAAAATATTGATCTATATTTCATTAGAAGATTTTATTTCATATATAGCGATTTCAATCATCAGTATACAAGCTGTAATAAAAGTTTAAAAAGCAAATGTGAAAGATTAGGACCATTGGAGGGCGTTAGTTGAATATTTCTTCAATTTTCATGGAATTATCAAAACCATTAATCCTGTTAGGTACCCTTTCAAGTTTTTTTTCTTGGAAGATAAAGTGAAATCTGCAAAAAAGCTTGAACAAAATTATATTCTTTTATACATTCTTTGCCATTGACAGCATAGGAGAATAACTTCTGGATGCCAAGTTTTTGTTGTTGCATGTACAAACCTTGAAATGTGCCAGAAAAATATTTGATAGCAGCGTACAAGTAAACAAGCCAGCCATTGTGGTAATTGTTAAATATGCTTTACAATTCGCCCTTGCACAAATTATGCACTTCAGACGTATTAAATGGCATTTTGAGAGCTTTCAGTCGCTTAGCTGATATTTTTAAATATAGTTTATTCCATTTTGAAACATTAGCATATTTTTAGAACTGAACCAAATTTATTTTCTTGTTTCTTATTACATTTTTCATTTCATATACATGTAAATATGCAATTTTATTGAAATATTAATATATCAGTTAGATTTTAATGAACATTCGCACTTGAAAACTCTTTGTAGTGAATTTTTAAATTGCGACGTTTCGATAAATAGTTCTTGTAGAATTACAAACTCACGTTTAGAATATTCACGACTTGCTGAATACAAGAAATCAACAAATCTTTGCAAATTATTAACCTGGTCAATTACCTGAGTTTAAAAAATTCAGCAGCTGTACTTGTACAATCGCCCATTGGCTGTCCCGTCATCCGATATATTTAGAAGCATGTTCTAAGTATGATTATTGAGTTTAGTATAAAATAAAGTAAGATTCAAAGCATGTAACTAATGGACCGAAATCAGACCAAAACTCTTAAGGATAATTTTAAATGTTGGTCAGGATTATAATGAAAATATAGCATTCTCCCATTATGATTATACTGTGACTCCAGGGATAATCTATATATATATATATTTCCTTTGAGAACATACAGACTCCCCGTGCACCACATGTGTACAACACGGGGCTTACAGAAGTGAGTTAACTAGAACATTAGAGGTTACATGTATAAATAAACATTAAAAATTACATGCATAAATAAAGCGAACAAAAACAGAGAACAGCAGTCTGGACTTCACGAAAACAGATAAGTTCACTGGCCAAGTCACTCCGAAAATTTTCAAATCGTTCTGTAAGCATAATCTAGGGCCATCAATAATTTATATATTTATATATTTATATATTTATTATCTATAATCTATATATTTATTTCACTTCCTGGACCTCAAAATATCTTTAAAATATTTCTTCCGGTATGAAGTTAGGGTAGTCGGTTGCCAACGGTTTGAATTCGTGATCGAATCCTGTAAAAGGCATGGTTCTTTGTTAAGTGTATAGTTCCTATACGCCATAGAGACACTTAAACTGATGTCCTTTAGTGTGGTTTCGTTTAGTTGTTTACCTCAAAGAAATAAGTTCATATGACTAAGAGAAAGAATGCCTTCGTAGAGGACCTTTTAAAGGAAACTGCCTCGTATAAACGATACACATAGAGAAATCGTCCCCTCAGACAGCCCGTGCGTCTGGAATCGAGTATAGCTGGGGACCACCAGTGCTCAGCAATTTTGACGCTCGGCCACCGGTGACGCGAACTACTATCGAGGATATGACTTATAGACAGAGAAGTAAATCAAGGGCTGGGTGACCTTTAGATCCATCCTCTTAGATATTCTTTAGCAAACATGGAGCTGAATTTCCTCTTTATCGCGAGTGTGATTCACCCCTTCCGGCGCTCTTTCCATAATTTCTTCGGTTGTAAGATCTCTAAATGACTGATAGGTTTAATCATACTGCCCGAGCCTGTATATGAATGAGTAAGCACCCTTAAAAATTTTGTAGAACATGAAAAAAAAAATAAAATCTAGCTAAGAATATCTGTGTGATATGAAATTTACTGCGAACATGCATACTTCATTACCAAAATATTGTCCCGGTTACAGTGAACTATCTTAAGATGATTATTAAAATAAGAACTTTTTTGCAGCAGGAATTCAAGCGTTTATTTTAGTTACTGTTTCATCCATTTCTTTTCACTTTATCTCAGCTGCAAAGAGTTTCTAAAAGAAAGGTTAAAAAACGAAAGTAGTTAGAACTGCGAAGAGTATAAATAATATTCTATGGATCTGCGTTTAAACTGAGATAATCGAGTAAGAAATGAAGAATAATTTGACAAAATTGTTTATTAGGTTGATTATCAATTTCGGTTTGAACTAGGAAGTAGCAATTTTAGCTACAGTTCTAGCTCCTTCTCACTCTAAATTAATCTTTAAAATACGTAGTCTTTGAAGATAATATAATAGATAAGACAACAATTTTACCTACGATGAATATCGAAAACGCACTTTGAAGCAATTTTATTGAGAAATTCATTCCTCGGCGTATTTCGCAAATTTTAGGAAAATTTAAGAGAATTCGCGAATAAAATTGTTTCCGCAGCTACGAAATAAAATCATAAATTTACGATATATGTCTCATTATTTTTTAATTTCCATTATACATGTTGTCTTAGATTTTATATTTAAATAAATTAACAATTATTTTAATAAAATTTATGAAGATAATGTATATCAAAATTTTTCTACCCGAAAGTGGAAACTTTAAATTTGATCAAAATTTTCCTTACTTTTGAATCACAGAAATTAAGCTTAATTATAAGGTTAAATCCATAATATTATACGTATTTAGATACTTGTAGAAGTCCAAAAAAATTCTAAGAAGTCTAGAGTCTAAGAAGAACGTTTACTTCGATTAACTGCGTCTGAACTCTTAAATTTCTCTTATCGAGAAGTAAAAATTAAGCATTCTATTTGCAAATTACAGGCGTAAAATTGTCACGCTGATATCCCCACTGCGGTTCGTAGTGAGAAAGCCATTGAAGTTTCTGGCAGGATCTGTACTTTGGCAGTTTCGGTCACGGGGGTGCATAATCAGTCTTTAAAAGACAAAATCTTCCATTTATTCGGGGATAGTTCAGGCGCGGCAGGAATCATATGATACTATATTGTCTGTTCTTTGTTAGTGGGGTCGCAACAAGGCTAGGTATGAGGATTTTCTTGGGTCATTTGGCACCATGCTGTCCTCTGCTGACTGACAGACTGAGCAGATGGTCATGATGACCTAAGTGTTGCGACCGATGTCGTGCCCGGTTGCAAAAGTGACATGGTAATTTTTATTGACTGAACGTTTCTTTCGTCCTGCGTTATGTATAAAGCACGGATGGGACAGCGGCGCTACGTCTGCCTGGATGGTGTCCTGGCGACTGGACGATATTTCTTGACAGGAAATAACCAGGGCAGGAACACGTTTCCGGTTTTCTGTCACGCAGGCACAAATTTCTTCGATGCATATCGTCATTAAAATAAATCCTTCAGCTTTTTAAATAACGGAAAGGATTAATTTATTTCCAGCTGCAACCTTCTGTTCAAAACGAATGCCAAAAAAAACTGAGTTTCGGACGAGCAGAATGGAATTTCCCGCGTTCAGACAACTGTTCAGATGACAACTGTCCAGATGATTCTGTAACTCCTCTATTTAGAGGTGTGTTATCATTCTTCATGTCACAATGTTTGATAAGATCAGAGCATTGTCGAAATTTAAACTCAGTTCTTTTATGTTACGCATCTTCCCTGTGTGTTCTCCATTTCGGTTTTTCTGACAGTAAATTTTAGCTGACTCTTATTTAATGAGGTAGTGAGAAAGTGTATTTATAGGAAAGTTTTAGACTGTTTAGTGACAGCGTTTTCTGTCCGCTAAAGGCCATGTTACTAATTTAAATTTGTCATTAGCTATCTTCATCAGAGTTGCTGTATTCTTGCCATTAGAGTCTGTCGTGCCCATATAGGTTTAAACCAACTTGTGGGCTAGTCATTGCTATGTAGCCTTTAGAATAACTTAAAGTTTAGCTTAGTTTTAACTTGAAATTTTACGCCATTGTTTCGTAAGCAGAAGAAGTGATTTTTCTGCAAATATATTGAGTTCTTAATAAAAAGGGGCTTTTACATTCTTCTTATGTTTCTCTCTTTATCTAAATAAAGCGATAATTTGCTTAGAACGCACTGTAATCACCCATTATATTACTGAGAAGAAGCCGCGTACTAAACATTAGTTTATCATAGCAAGAAGTAGGGTCCGTGTCACTTAGCTGATAGGACATTTAACCGACACCAGTTAGCGGACAGGACTTTCAGCCAACAAGGACACTTAGCCGACAGAACATTTAGCCGACACGGACAGTTAGCCAACAGGACATTTAGCCGACAAGGACATTATTTGGCTGACACACGACAGAGAGTTAGCCGTCAGGACATGTAACTACTGGACACTGTGGGCTAAATGTCTTGTCGGCTAACTGGTGTCGGTAGAGTATCCTGTCGGCTAAGTGTCCGCGACCGAAGAAATACATGTGCAGTATATACCTGATTATACAATTGAGAATGATAAGATTTAACACGCAGGTAAAGCAAACCTGCAAAGACTTAAAGGTTAGCAATTAATGCACTTAATAGTAATACTTAAAATACTTTAAAATAAACATAGCTAAACCCTCAGCTTAATTCTGCCATTTAAGAATGGCTAAGTTGTTTTATATAACAACATTTCCTTCTCCATTACGTTAACTGCATATTAATTTACCTACAGCTAACTGTTCTTTAATTCTGAAATGCGTTCATTTAAGAGAGAGAATTTGCGTAAGAGAATTTGGTATTCATTACGATATTTTTCGACTGGATTTATGTTGAGTTGCGGGTAGCGAGTCACAACACCTAATCTAATCCAGCTATTTGTACGATTTTCGATCAGATGATGACATGGAAATGAATGACTATGTCGAGGAAGGAAGTTTATAATATTTTGAAGAGAGTTTATATCATAAGCAGCAGTCGAGTAACATTTCGAGAAGACATCACTAATCAGGAGCCGGTAGTAACAATGCAGATAGCATTGAAGTCAGTGGAATAATATAAGCGACATCCTCCGAACTCTACCTGAGTCGCCTCCGCCTAGGAGCTTGCCGATAGTAATATGGTTCGTGAAGTAGTCTATGAATTGTAATTGAAGTAAAATGCTGAGATGGTGGAAAAGCATTATGCATGGCAAGCAGCTGGAAAGCAAATGAGGTGTAATGAGGTGCAATGCTGAAGTAGTCTTCGCCCGTCGATGTTAGCGATTGGTTTGTTCGAATTTAAAGTAAAGGCATTTTTGTTTACGAAACTCTTCTTTTGATGTCGATTTATGAATTGAATAGTTAGTCCCTTTAAAATATATTTAATTAGAATTATACTTGTATCGTACAGACATGATGGACACAACGGCTCCCACAACAAAACTATTACACTATGCGCAGGGAAAACAAGTGAAATAGATACAAGGGGGCGTGAGCTACTCAGAATGGATAGATGGAGATTGCTGCAAGCGAACGGTATAAGTCGGCTCCCGTCCCTTTCGCCATCGTCATTGAGAGCTTGCACAGTAATGATGGAAAATTATTATCACGGTCAGCATTGTGTCCAATGCTTGGTTCCTATGGAAGGAAGGGATATCGGGTAGTATGATCCATCGTCACATGGTGTACGTGTGCGGGAACAAAACGTAATGTATCCCGTTGGTCGGCCAAATTCAGCAGTGGAGTGGATACCGCAGTCGAAGGTGTAAGCGTGGGACGACCGTCAACATCGCATACAGCAGAAACTGTGTCCTATTTGATCATGGCAAAACGTTCAACAATATGCAGGAAGAGTCGCAAGGAACATTCCAGGCAATTGTGCATGGTGACTTGGGGATGACAATTGTGCGTGCAAAGTGGGTAGACATCGGACTACGGTTTGCTTGACAACATGAAAGACGTAGTCAATGACCAACATGTTCAATCTTCTTCCAAATTGCATGCAACTGTCCATATGTGATGCGCGGACACGTAACAGATTGGTTTACCAAAGCCCCTTAGGGACCTTCCAGCCAGAGGGCAGAAGTGCATTGGCATGGGCGGTGATTATTTCTAACTAATGTAATACCAGTTTTCGTTAATAAATCGTATTCCGCTCTGCGACAGCATTTGTGTCATGTATTTCTGTACGACCTAAATCTATTTAAGTATCCCCTATCAAATCGACATCACAGCAGCGAGTAGAAAAAGAAGAAAAGATGAAGAATTAACTACTTGCTACGTATCCACCGCTCTGTCTATTGTAAACAAAGCAGTTTCCTTTAAAAAGATAAAAAAGACAAAAGAAATTACGTAGCTTTCCCGTGATTTTAAACAACATATAGTGCAGGAGTATGTGAAAAGACTAGTGTGTAAGAAATTAGTTACAATTTTATCAAAAGTAGAATCTTAAACTGCAAACAATTTTGAAAATCCACTGCGTCATCAAATAGAAAACTGTTTCCGTGACAGATCCATTTCATATATAAATTTGAAATTTTTTAAAATTTGAATGTCTAAATTTACGAAGTATTTGACAGTACAATCGCTATACGCAGCATACATTTTTTTTTTTTAAAGTTAGTAACGGGTTATGAGAGGTTTACTCTTACAGTTAAGAGTGATGAATACAGATGGGTGCTTGACGCATATCGCACCCATTTTCTCTACATTTTAGATAGCGTTTGCCACCGGTCTGGATAGTGTTATGTTAAGCGGCAAATGTATCATTCAGCTAGATAAATCGCGAGATTACCGCGATTTCTCGGCAATACATGAATGGATGGGGCCCACCAGCGGCCGAGCGGTAAAGTCGCTGAACACTGGTAGTTCGGTCCGAGGTTCGAATCCCGCGAACGGGCTGGCTGCATGGGCGTTTTCGTAGTTTTCCCCATGTGTAACGTGTATACGAGCCAGTTTCCCTTAGAAAGTCCTTCACGAAGGCATCCCTCCTCTTAGGCAGATAGCCCTCGAGGCTTTGCCATAATCACACACACACACACACACCCATGAATGGATGGATGGATAGCAATGAAAGAGAATATCATGCATTTGTTTAGAAATAGAAGCGATATACTTGCGAGATTTCCTGCATAACCAAGTCTGAATTTTATTACTTTTATATTAATCTCTACAAGACTGCACTGTAGGAAAAAAACCTCGAAGTTTAACGACAAAAGTTTTGTATAGTTACAGAAATGCGAGTCATTACGAAGGAAATACCTGTAAAGTACACAGAATCGAACCAAACTGTAAACTCTACAGAAAGTTTTCAAGAAGTTTTGCTTTGATGTTGTCCGTAGCGTGTGATCGCGTGGCTTAAAACAGCTGAGAGAAAAGAACCAATCAGGAAGAAGCTGAAAAAAGTGTTTTAGCGGGAGAGATGAATGATAGTCGCCATGCTAGTCATTAAATTTGCTATCGTGTCATACTGTCGAGGCAAGTTCGAAATCAGTGTTTGACGTGTATTTTATTAATTTTATTTAATGTATTTGTTATGTTCTTTACACTATCTACAATTAAATTCTTTTAATGTTTAGCTTATAATTCTAGTACTCCTAAATAAATCTGTGTTGAATGATTATTAGATAGATTTCAAATGACAGAGCTTGTGTTCCATTTAGTAAAATAACAACATTTTTTCTTCGTTATATCTGCAGGTGTATGCAGTTAAAGTGCTCATATTTCGAAACAGAAACAAATTTGTTAATGTGTTAGTTTCAAAACAAATAAGTTTAATATTAATGTTCTATCTATAGTCTAATAATTTCTCATGTTAAATATTTATGTATCTTTTAAAACATATCGCGTTAGAATATTCATATTTTTCATTTTGTGGACAGATGCAACATTATTATTCCATACATGTTATCATTAATCTCAGCGGGAACTGCGTTAGAATATTTTCAGAGCATTATTACACTATGTATGTTATTATTAATCTCGACGAAAAAGAAAAAATAAATGTAATATATTTAAAAAATTCCTGAAAATAACATAAATTAAAAATGGAATATTATTTCATTATACATTCATTATACATTAATACATGCGATAAGTTTCGCCTTAAAAGATTATATAGTCGTATACCAATTACATATTTGTAAAAAAAGTATTCAATGTATATTATTTTTTGTGTTCAGATAGTTTTAATTTAGGACCGTCTTTACCAACTTGTAAAGCCTCTATTAAGTTACATTATAACCAGCATTTACAAAAGGCAATAATCGAAATGCGATGACTTTGGCATATTTTTAACTGTGATGTAACATACTAGGAACATTAGTGAAAAAAATTCTATTTTTTTCTTTATGCTTGTTGAAAAGTAAAATATTAATAAAATGGTACAACATTCATTCTAGTACTTATAATGTAAATTTACATAAAAATTTACTATAAATTTTGTATTTTAAATTTGGTGCAAAGTTCATTATAAAATGCATTTGCTAATATTTAATAGTTATAGCATTCAATGTCAAATCATGGAAATTTAAGTAATGATACGTCAGTTGCATATATTAATTTCAATATTCAGCTCAATGCCAAATTTCTTCTATATCTGAGATCACATGTATTTTTCGAGAATAATTCTTTTATGTCATCTTTTCATTTAAAAATCTCTTTGAGATATATTTTAATGTGAATTATTTTCAAAATTATCCTCATTAGAATGAATGTTGTTCTCTTTATTATGTTTGAAACTGCCATTACGTTAAAAAATGTGTTCAGAAAACTATTTATTGCTGAATGTTTAAAATACGTTCTACCGCTCTTTTTTGACAAAGAGTATCAATTTCAATTGCAGTTGGTTTTAATTAATCGTTGGTTGTAGTGTTAAGAACTACTTGATAAAATTTTACCAATTAGTTCAATCTATGAGTTCATCTGAAAAACCTAAAATTTTTATTCCAATTCTGTCATGTGATTATATTTCAAGAATGAAAAGGAATTACAAATTCACTATCCAACAATACTGAGTAATATAAATTAATATAAATTGTTGATATAGCCAAACTTAAAATAACCCATTTTAAAACCAGATTAAATAAATCATCGCATATTTTTGGTCATTGAATTTCTTTGGCGTTAAAAGTGTCATAGATTTAATAAATCCAAGGGTCAAGGTATAAACTCAGATATTGTTTTCATAGTTCATATTTGCTAAGTTATAAATTTTGCTAATGCAAAAGTTGTGTAACTTATGCAAACATATGTTTAGAGTATTTGAACTAGTGTTGAAAAATAACCGGAATTTAAAATGTAATTGATAGTATGCCTTAAAGCCTGCTTTGATAAAAGCATATTTACGGGAGACCCTTGGCAAAAATTGGCGATACATGGATACCGAGTTTGTGCAAATCTTTGACCATATTATTTTTACTTGTGTAGCGACGATTTCTGTGCCAAAAACCACCGCTACACAAAGACAAGAGATTTCACATACTCGGTAGCCATGTACACATCGACCTATTTTCACTTTAAAAAAATCAGCGAATTGTACAAACTTGGCATCCCGCACTCTCTTGACTTTATCCATGTACACATCGACCTATTTTCATTTAAAAAAACATCAAACAATTGCACAAACTTGCTCTCCCTTGATAATAAAGGGGGCACCCTTCAATATACTCTAACTGCTGTTTTTTCATAAATTAAATCATTTTAGGCATTTAAGATATCTTCCTGTAAGTTACAACTAAATGAATGACTCTAAAGCATAAAAATATCAAATTTTTATTTAGAGTAGAAGGAGTTAAACTTTTTAAATAACAGTGTCAGAAAAATATACTTTTTAAAATACACTGGTGTGCAAAAATTAAGGACGAAGTCGAAAAATTAGCATATCAGCTGAACGAAGAGGCAGAGCGAACAGAAAGACCAATCAGGAGATTAAGTAAGGTGATGTACGGTAGCACATGCGCATATATGCAGGTAGACGTAATGGGGAAGTGTCTGAGTAGTATAAAGCATGTTGTCGGTGTAAGATCAGTATTTTGGCAAAGAGATTGCACGCCGTATAGCAGTTAAAATCACACCGAGTTGCTGCCTCAGCGAGAAATGGCGAATAATAAATCTGTTAGACGACATCTGGATGCTTTTACCCGAGGTCGAATCATTGGGAAGTTGGAGGAAAGCCGCAGTGTGACAAGTGTGGCTGCAGAGTTCGGAATTGCTTACAGCATCGTTTCACGACTTTGGAGACAATTTCAAACTACAGGAACAGCTATCCGGGGGTTTAGTAGTGGTCGTCCACGAGGAACCACACCCGCAGATGACCGGTATATTGCCTTACAGGCCAGAAGAAACAGGCGGAAGACAGCGGTAGAAATCGCTAGACACACGAAACAGGCGACTGGACGACCGATATCGCGTTTTACCGTGGCCAGAAGACTGCACGGTGGTGGTCTGTTTGCACGACGCCCTGTACGGTGTGTACCTCTAACGCCTGCCCATCGGAGAAGGCGTTCACTGTGGTGCCGGGAACACCGGAATTGGAGAGACAATGAATGGGGACGAGTACTCTTTACAGATGAGAGCAGATTCAGTCTGAGTAGCGATTCTCATCGCATACTCATCTGGAGAGAGCGGGGAAGCCGCAATCATCCCTCGAACATCATTGAAAGAGACAGGTATGGAGGTGGCGGTGTTCTCGTTTGGAAAGGCATCATGCTTGGTAGTCGTACAGACCTTCACATATTCGACGCAGGTTCAGTCAACGTGACCCGTTATTTTAAAGAGATTTTTTTTCCATATGTGCGTCTTTTTAGAGGCGCTAATGGTCCGCAGTTACTTTTCATGGATGACGATGCACCATGTCATCGCACAGTAGCTGCCGAACAGCTCTTAGAGAGTGAGGATATTGAACGTATAGATTGGCCGGCACGATCTCCGGATCTCAATCCCATCGAGCATGTATGGGATTTTCTAGGCAGACGCTTGGCAGCTCGTACCTTACCACTAGTAACGATTCCGAAGCTTCGATTGGCGCTGCAAGACGAATGGGCAGCAATGCCTCAACAACTCATTGACACCCTCATTCTCAGCATGGGCAGACGCTGTGAAACCTGCCTAGCAGTCAGGAGAGATCATATCGCCTATTAAAGACTGGATGTTCCTTGCTGGACACCCATCACAGGGATGTTTCGTCCTTCAGTCGCATTGCGCTTCATGCTACTTTTTCAATAAAGCTTCTTTTTATCCCTCTGATTTCTCTTTTAGTAAGTGTTCCTTACATTACTCATGTCCTTACGTATTGGGGATCTTACGGTATTAAATGTGTTGATTTGGAAAGCTTTTGTACAAAGTTATATTGAAAAAACCGTCTCGTCCTTAATTTTTGCACACCAGTGTATGTAAACCATTGTTTGAAGTACAGAAAAGTCTTCCTCAGCAACTATACCTCTTTAAGTGACTATGTCAAGTATTCTGATGATACAAACATTGATATTAATTATCACTGAGAATCATGCCTTGTGAAGTAACCACCTCCATTAAATATCAAAATTGTACAAAATTATGGAAGGTTATAAAGAAGTTTTACTGTATACTTATACTTAAAGTATATCATATCACTATTAGATGTCGGTGATGTAAAAGATATTATCTAATCATAAATATTTCAAGCATTAAACAACTTATAGTAAGTCAATAAGTTATATTGAAAAAACAGATTCTGATTTTGTACCCTGTCTTTTACTATTTAATATTTTTTCTAGCAACTGTGTTAAGTACCAGTAAGTAAGTTTCTGTCTTAAATACCACTTAATGTAATCAGGTATCATATGTTCTGGCTGGAAAACTTAATCGTAATTAGTGAACAGATGAATATCTGTAAAACTAAAGATGACACTCTATGTAAAAAATAGAAGTATTAAAACGTCTATGAGAGGAACATTTAAAATGTTAAATCCGCAAACAATTTTTGCGACATCTAAGATAGAAAATACCCAAACTGACTTACTGTTTGGTGTGTTTGGTGTGTATTTAATTATGGAAAAGCACACTAGGGCTATCTGCCTAAGAGGAGGGATGCCTTCGTGGAGGACTTTCTAAGGGAAACTGGCTCGTATACACGTTACACATGGGGAAAACCACGAAAACGCCCATGCAGCCAGCCCGTTCGCGGGATTCGAACCTCGGACCGAACTACCAGTGTTCAGCTCGTTACCGCTCGGCCGCTGGTGGGCCGTTTGGTGAATGAAAAACTGAGCAAAATTATTTTTGAAGTTATGCGTTTTTATTTTGGATGAATAATGTGAAATTGAAGTTTTCGCCAATAATTTTGATTCCGAGAAATAAAGAATTGTATAAATAAATGTAAGCCAATTAATTGCCACCAGTTTCTTCGTATAGTCTTTTGGTATAAAAGATTGAAACTTGCTTCTTTTTACGAAACTGCTCCCGTTCTAGTTTATTTATTTAATAAAATTGCTTTGTCTGTTTGAAGAAAAGCGATGGTTACGGAACATAAATTAGCTTGTTATTTGTTTCGTTGTTAGATTGTGTTTAGAATACTTTTGTTTGCAAAATATATTCCCGTTATGTTTTGGAAATTGATATGCAGCGTGATTGACGTCAATTCAATTAATTTAAAATTAACGAAAATGAAAACAAAAGCAAACCTAAACATTTTTTTTCCAAAAAGAAATGCTTAAACCAGAATGGTTTCTGAATTCACATACAATTAACAATTTGAGAGTTTTGGAAACTTTAACGAAAAATACAGGTATGCGAGATATAAAACGAGGTACGTTTCATTCAGAACGAATGAAATAACACTAAACGAAATGAGTTATCAATCAACCCAGGTAAATAACATTAGAGATTATTATTTGTTTTCCCCAAATATAAAGTGGGATTTCTAATAGGATTTGCTATATTTATTTTAAAGGAAAATTTTGACATTTTAATTAGTTCATACTAATTAGTATTAAAATCATGATTAATAATGCGAATATTCATCAACAGAATTTCCACTCTCGAGACTACCTTTGCAAATAAAGCTAGAAGCATCCATAAATAATTACACAAAATTTACCTCTCAACATCACTTTTAATACCATGTATTGTCGAAACCTTTACCCAGTGAAAGCAATGTACCATATGGCAAAAAAATAATAACTCCTCTTTCTGAGAGCATTTCATTTGATGAAGAAAGAGACAGCTCTATTTTTTAACAGAACATTTAAATAACTGTGATAAAATTCGATATGTTAAGCCAATGTGTTTCAGTTTATCTAATAGTGACAAAATAATATTACTAATTTTATTTTTGAGTAATGAATTAAACATAAACATAATTACAAAAATATCAAAAAACCAACAAAAAGAAAATGTCCTAATTCCAATATTAATAATTAATATTATTATAATCATATATTATTATTCCAATATTAATAAAAGAATGTCTGAAGTAACACTAGCTAAATTGATTTAAGTGTTCATTTAGCTTCTCTGTAACGTTACATGCACAATCAATTTCTTGAATTTAGGAATGGTTTAAATTTTTTTGACCTATTACACATTATGAACAGCAAGACATCAGCAGTTGTCTTGGAATATCTTAGCAATTATGAAGTAAAATCTACTTTTAAGGCATAACATTTGTTTTTTTTAAATATATGCATTTGTATAGTTAAAATAGGTCATTAATTTGGATCATTCAACAAGGTTCAATATTTGAATTTGTTATTCATTCAATATTCGAATGATTAACGAATTCGTTATTCGTCCAATATTTGAATTAATTTATCATTTGTTCACTATAACTAGTTTTACATTGCGGTGCCAAACACTTGACAGCTATTCTATATTATCAAAACAGATATAATTTGGATTATGATCCTGGGATGTAGCATGTTAGAGTGATAATGGACAAAATCAGCACGAAGAAAAACGTTCAGAGAGGATCGTTTTGGAAAAAAAAAAAAAAAAAAAAAAATGACTGTTAAGATGAAAGCAAATAGGATGTTTTGAAAATTTCATGTAAATGTGAGGACCGGAGGTAGGAAATTTTTTTTCATATTTTTGTTCACAATTCCTTTTCCAAACTTCCATTTCAATCTTCTATTTGTTAAACGTTTTTAAAACATTTCAATATTGTTACGGATTTTGTATTTAGTTAGCTATTTTTAATAGAATTATCATTAAAATTGGTTTATATTTCCTTGCGATGCAACAGGAGACTTATTTTAACAGAAATCTACAACGAAAAAGTAAAACTACAGGAGCACGCACGTTTAACATTTAATAAATATACGTATATCTCGTAATTCTACCCTTTTGCTTTCTAGAAACCTCGAGAAAACAGAAATTACCAAAACTTTCTCGTGTCTGTTTAAAAAGCCGGAAAAGACATCTCAGCTCATTTGTGGTTTACTTAGCTGCGGTAATTTTTTAGATCGGATTAGCTTTTTATGCGTTTTGGATTGCGTTCTACTTAACGTTTTAGTAATTTAAAATATAACTATTTCCTGATACTGTACGAATATCTTTGGCGAAACCTCCAGCGTTTTCTTATATTTCTTGTGATAAGAAAAAATATTTATTAACTTTTTATCGAACTCGTGCTTTCAATCTATTACGAACCCGCACGCACTCAACAATATAATGAACTTTTTTTACGTGTTCTATTTCAAAATGTTTGTATCAATATTATCAAGAATACTTACTAACTATCTACTGTTTATACAATTGCAATATATGTTTAATTGAAATATTAATACTAAGAATTCAATATGCGAATTTTTTTTTATTTAACTCCATATTTGATGTGGACTTATTTAGTTTTCAGCTTTTCTTGTGTGCATAAGAATACTGTTACGTCAGATTTTGCAATAAATTAAATGCAAAACTAATTGATAATAGTTTGATAAAATTTATTTTTTCAAACGAAACACTTCACAGTGCAGGAACCGTTTCCCAAAAACACTCGTACGCTTGCTCGCATTATCACGGATTACAATCAGAAATTACACTTCAACCTACTAAGAATGTTAATCACAACGTAATGGTGAAGTGCATCTGGAAGGCGAAAGTCCCTCCGGCATCTCAAATACTCATAGTTCAGATCTGAAATAAGAACAGCAACTACTCAGAAATTAACGATGTTCCATCTCCCCCGGCAGCCAAGAAATCTCTCTTACTTCTCGAAATTACTGGAGGGCATATGAGATACAGTTAGATATATGGAGTGATTCTGAACAAGTGGAGAAAACGTTAGGGGGTAATAGAAGGCAGCTGTACGAGCAATATTCATGTAGAATTTGACTTAATTCACAGCATGAGAGCACGAAGTAATATTTAAATGGTTTATTTAATAGGAAGAAATAAAAGTAATTAAGAAAAGTATATAAAGATGAAGTTAACGGTATGCAGGATTAACATAATGATGCACCAACAGTTTTTTTACACCTAAAGGCATAACATCAAAAGCTCAATCTAAGTTCATAAACTCTTGAAGACGTGTGAGCCGTCTGCTCACGTCTACCCTCCACTCTCGACCAGGTCTCAGCGCTGTCTGGGACGATTCTTACTGCGCTGGGTGATGCTATACTGATGACGTCATAACGGGCAATTCTCATTCAGCATTGGACGTTATGATTTCCCACAGCTTCGGCCAGCCTGAAGAGGCATCGTCCTCGATGTCTGTTGAATGGACATCACTATCATGTACCTGCAAAGAGAATAAAAAAAACAAAAAAGAAAAAAAAGAGTATCAGGTCCTTAGGCTTTGAGCTGATACACACATCAAATCAATTTGACCATGGCTTCATATGGTCAGCCGCAGTAGATGTCAAATTTGGTCCTTCATGGCATCCTACTTTCTCGACTTCATATCTGTCATTTAATCTTACAGCTATGATTTTATACGGTCCATGAAACTTAGGTCGTAGTTTCAAACCAGTCCCATATTGAGTTCTCTGAATGGCTACCAAGTCACCAATCTTGTATAGTTTCGGTTTCTTACGTTTCTTGTTGAATTGTTTTCGATTCTCTTCTTGAATCTTCAAAATGTTGTTTTTAGCATCTTCTCTCATTTCATCACGTTCTTGTATCAATTGTTTTAGATATTCTTCATTCAATATCTCACTAATTCTCAAATCTTCTTTGTTCTTCATTTTCGTGCCTATGAGAAGCTCAAACGGTGAATATTTCGTACTTCTCGTAGTTGTACTGTTGATTATTCTCTGAACATCTGGAACATACTTAAACCATTTCGTTGAATCTTCATGTGCTAATTTTGACAAAACAGGAATCAAAATTCTATGAATTCGCTTAATTTGTCCGTTACCTCTTGGAATACCGGTAGTAATTTTGACATGTTCTATACCTTCTTCAGTACAATACGCTGAAAATTCTTTCGATGTAAAGGCACTACCTCGATTTGAAATGATTCTGGCTGGATTTCCAAATACAGTCTGTTGTTGCTTCAATTTTGAAATAACTTCTTGCGTAGTTGGTGATTTCACTGGATAGAACCAAGTAAATTTCGTAAAAGCGTCGACAACAGTCAGAATGTGTTGGTATCTCTTGTTCGTTGATGGAAGAGGTCCAATAAAGTCGATATGATACGTACTCAGGGAAACGTTTCCTTTTGGTACAGGATGAAGAAATCCTTCTGCTCTTCCTTGCTTCTTGTTGTACAGTATACATTCTATACAGTTAGCAATTACTTTTTCAACTTTGCATTTCAGTCTGGGAATATAGAATTCTTGCTCTACAGCATTCACAGTTTTATCTACAGCAAAGTGACCTTTTTTATGTACCTTCTGTATGATTTCATTCTGTAAGGATTCTGGCACTACTAGAAGATCTTTACCATTTTCAAATTTGTACAAAATATCATTTCTCTCGAAGAATCCATTTTCTTCTCCCTTCTCAACTAAATTCTTGATCAGTTTCACATGTTCATCTTCATTCTGTTGTTGTGCTAACCGAATCTTCTCAGTTACATCGGATGTGTATAATGTTAAAATTAGAGAATTTCTACTTAGAGCATCAGCATGTTTCATTTGGCTTCCTGAACGATGTACAATTTCGTAATCGAATTCTTCAATAAACATTGCCCATCTCGCAATTTTAGGAGTTAAATCTTTCTTATCTAAAGTTTTCTGAAAAGCACTACAATCAGTTACAATTTTGAATTTAGTCCCTAACAAATAGTTTCGAAATTTCTTCAGAGCTTCTATTACTGCAAGGGCTTCTAATTCGTAACTACAGAGTTTCTCTTGCTGCGGTGAAGTCTTCTTACTCATATACTGGATTGGGTGATAATTATCATCATCAGACAATTGGAGTAATACCGCACCAAAGCCTTGACTACTAGCATCAGTATGAAGTTCTAATGGATATCCTTGCCTAAATATGTGTAGAACAGGTGCCTGAGAGAGAATTTCTTTTAATCTGCAAAAAGCTTCCTGTTGTTCGGAATCGAACTTAAAACCAATACCTTTTCTAAGCAAGTCGCTAAGAGGTTTAGCTATTTTAGCATACTGAGGAATGAATTTACGAAAATATCCCGTTAGTCCTAAAAAGCTTTGTAGTTGTTTACAGTTACGCGGTTGTGGAAAGTTTCGAACAGCAACAGTTTTGGAAGGCGATGGTCGAATAGTTCCGTTTTCAATTACATGTCCCAAAAATTCAATTTTACGTTTTAAGAATTGGCACTTTTTGAAATTTATTTGTAACCCATACTCCGAAGCAGTTTTGAATACTCTTTCTAATTTGTCTAAACACTCAACTTCATCATTAGCCGGTATAACTATATCATCCATATAAATAATTAGTACACCTTCATTTAACAAGTCACGAAATACTGAATAAATATATCTTTGAAAAACATTTGGACTAATACATAAACCAAAAGGAGCTTTAAGAAATTCGTAGATACCATTATGTGTTACAAATGCGGTATATTTGGTGCAATTTTCATCTATGTCTACATGGAAAAAGCCATTTTTCAAATCTAGTGTCGTGAAGACTTTTGACTGTTCTAAGCGATCAAGTACTTCCGGAATTAAAGGCAGTGGAAATTTGTCTTTAATAATCTTCTTATTTAATTTCCGATAATCTATACATAAACGTTTCGAATTATTACGCTTGTTACACAAAACAATAGGCGCCGAATAATTAGAATTGCTAGGCTTTATTATGCCCTCTTTCAACCATTCCTTAATTTGATCGTCAACAACTTTTTGTTCCGCAAAAGACATGTATCTCCTATTTTGACAGACAGGAATATCATCGCATAAATTTATTTGCATCTTGAAGTCAGATTGTCTATTTTTCCGAGGCTGGTACGAATTAATTAAATTACACAGTCTTTCTTTATGTTATACATTCGAAATATGCGATAAATCAATCTCGTTGACAGAAATAGCATTCACCAGATGTGAAAGGTAATTAAACGTCGAGCTACTTCCGCTTTCGGGACTTTTGTTTACATTAACAGAGACGCCAGACGATCGCGAAGGATCATAAGCATTCTTCAATGAGACAGCAATATTCAAATTTCCCATAACGCAACGAACGTTAGAATTTCGAGATGACTCAGCAGTTATCAAGTTTACATTACTTTTATTCCGATGAGAAATTATTTGAAGGCCATTCTCGGTAAAAGAGAAGTTAAACTGACTCAATACATCCAAACCTAATACAATTTGATTACATAATGACTTAACAACATAAATTTTCGTACGCAGTGAAAAACTATCAATTGAAATATCAGAAATAAAAAAGCCGATGGGGTACGTTTGCTTTGATTCAATTCCGTTTAATGTGATATCGCTACAATTTAAATTAGGAGAACCAATCTGCTTGTGTAACTCTACGCTGCATATCGTTACATCTGAACCAGTGTCAACTAAACTATTAATTAAATGATTATTTATTTCTACAGTCTTCATAATTCTATCCTTGTCGGAAATTCGTTGTAATAAAGCTGCTTGATGTGTCTCGGGGGTCTGCTCTGGACAGTTTGTTGAATAATGCCCGAACTTCTTACATTTTATACATTTTACACCCTTTGATTTGTTTACACAATGCTTTGAATAATGCCCAAATTCCTGGCAATTAAAACATTTCACCTTATTAACGTTATATTGATTTCGGTTTGATGACGAAAGCTTACTTCTATCTTTAACTTGAGTGTCTACTTTCGGTTTCGGATTTTTAAACTTATCATTGTCCGATCTCATTTTATCATAAATTTTAAGCCTTTGTTTAAATTCAGTTATCGTTTTGCAACCATATAGTATAGTTTTCCTCACTACAGAATCGGGAATACCATCAATAACATATTTAATTAACGAAGCATCTTCAATGTTACCTCGCGAACACATTTCTTTCATTTTCAAAAAATACTCGTCTAAAGATTCATTAGGCATTAATTTACGTTTACATAACATTTCATGCAACTCAGCAGAATTAAAAGCTTTACCATATTCAGATTTCAAAAGATTTTTTAACTTACACCAATCATTAACTTTAGGTTCACTCTGAATAAATAGTTTCGCTTTACCTTTTAATGATCTTTTAGCAAAAACTAATTTATGCAAATCACTCAATTTCAAAGAATTTATAACATCTTCAAATTCATCAATCCATTCATCAACATTTTCATAGGCATTACCAGAAAAAGGATTAACAATACTTTCAATATCAGAAAAACTAAGATGAGGTTTAAAATGATCTTGAATTGGAAGCTGCATACTGTTATTTACTTGAGACTCATTAAAACCAGGATTGTCTCTTTGATTATCATCAAGCATTACTTCAGAAATTTTATTAATAGTTTCATCTTCAATATCACTAATTTCTTCATGCAAGATATTTTCAAATAATACAGATAAATCACATAGGAAAGAGACAATTCGAGTTACGACTTCCGTTTTTGAACCTTCTGAATTTATGCACAGTATATTGCAAATTTTAATTAACTCATTCAAAGTAAAACTATTCTGCACTGCATCTATTTTCTTATTAAATTCTTCAGAATCTGGTTTAAATATAAAGCCAGAAAATTCACGTAATCTTTTCCGGTTATTTCGATCTTCATCAGTATTAAAAATAAGCTTATGCAAACTTTTGATTTCAGAACTTTTACTGTTCTTTAAAGCTGCTTCCAATTCTGGAATTTCTACTAACTTCATATTGGAAAGAAAGTTTTGTACTCACCCGACAGATGATCGTCGTCAATTGAGTAATCCACACTTTATACGAGTAATCCAATAAATCGAACAACTTTCACTCAGTAGTTCAAAGGACAGTTCTACTACTCGCACATTTTGGGATTCGAGGCCCCACGTTGGGCGCCATTATTTTTTTGTAGAATTTGACTTAATTCACAGCATGAGAGCACGAAGTAATATTTAAATGGTTTATTTAATAAGAAGAAATAAAAGTAATTAAGAAAAGTATATAAAGATGAAGTTAACGGTATGCAGGATTAACATAATGATGCACCAACAGTTTTTTTACACCTAAAGGCATAACATCAAAAGCTCAATCTAAGTTCATAAACTCTTGAAGACGTGTGAGCCGTCTGCTCACGTCTACCCTCCACTCTCGACCAGGTCTCAGCGCTGTCTGGGACGATTCTTACTGCGCTGGGTGATGCTATACTGATGACGTCATAACGGGCAATTCTCATTCAGCATTGGACTTTATGATTTCCCACATTCATCATAAAATGCATAATCGGAATGCAAACGGGTGGCCGCGAGGTGACATTGTAAATGGTATAAAAAGGGTCTGTTCTCGCACCCAACGACCTTTTCTACCATGCATTGCCGAGAGGATGACTGGTTATAAGAAATCGCGAAATTTCCAGGGCCATGGATTGGTCGAAGTGGTCCCATAGTTTGGCCACCAAGTGCACCGGATCTCTTGTGTCTGCACTTTTTCCTGTGGGGCCATACGAAAAGCATTATCTACCAATACCTCATTGAAACCAATACGGATCTAGTCGCCAAGACCGCCGTTGTTGCCGGGTATACTTGAGAAATGGTGTCTTCGCAAATATGCTTCAGTCCTTATCCCGCAGGTGTGATGCCTGCATTCTATCTGGCGGAATGTCTTTTGAGAAATTTCTTTGAGAATGTTCGTCAGTCACATTCCTGTTAAAAATGTTTTCTGAAGAATCTCCTCTCATTCTTGTGTTAAATCTTTAAATGTAACAGTGGAAATCTACATTTTAACTTCTCACCGCTTGCGTTTTGATCGTACATTCCATGACGAATATTGCTTGTATAGCTGCCTTCTATCACCTCCTAAAGTTCTACCCACTTGTTTAGGTTCACTCTACAAACAGTAACTAGCGGAAGTATCCGATGCCAGTTAAATTAGTTTGAGAGTAATGTATCTAACAACAGGAAGAACGGTACCGCTGTGATGCTTCTCTAATAACGATGCAAGAAAAAATACGATTCATAGTCATACATGTTTCAGTCTGATGCGATAAATAGGTCTTACCACACTTTACTTCTTATCTTTTCAATTTCTATTTCAATTTTATTTCTTTTTAGCAACTACCAGCGCAAAAAGTTTCTGTAAGTTTTAGATGAATTTTGATTTCAACTTTTTTAAGCTTTAGCTATTGAGTTACCGGATACTGTTTACAGTTCTACTTTCACGATAGGTTAGTCTTCCTTCCAAAAAACACTGTAAAGCAGGCTAGCTCCCTCTTTACTTTCAATTTACTGGCTCAGATCAATCACATAGAGATAATTACTTCCATGTTAATATTTTAAAAAATACTGCGTTGAACTATTTCTTGGAGCCACAGCTCCTGGTAACTTTTTAGCGAGCTCACTACAATATTTCTTCCTATTCTTTCATATTTTTGCAGCATTTTGCGCAAAATTTTTAAGGACAAATAGGTCTTACCACACTTTACTTGTTAGCTTTTCAATTTCTATTTCAATTATATATGTAGATAGATATAGATAGATAGATTTCGTAAAACTATATATACTATATGAACTGTATAAATATTCGTGGTATATAGATTTCATAAAACTTATAAATTTTCAATTAACAGACCCTACGATTTGAAAGCGAGGAGTAGCAACACTTTTCGAAACGAAGCACTTTTATCTTCAAAGCGCGAGACTCTTACCAATCGAAAAATTAGAGCGCAAAAATTAGCGCTTTTCAGAGATTTTAAAAAATATCTCTGATTTTAGCTAGTTTTCAGAACCCGGAAAAGAATGGTAGAAAGTTTGGTGACGACAGCTATAGTAGGGACTGAGTTAATCATGAACAAACACACAGACAGACATTTTTCTTTATATATACAAATGACTAATTTTTAATTACAATACCCATTACAGTTATACAGGGACCCGACCAAAATGTTGCCAAATGGTTTCCAAGTTTTGCGACTTTCGGCGACTTCTCTTCAAATTTGGCAACAAAAATACAGAAAAAATACAACCATTTCACTTATAATTTCATTAAAATTATTCATATAAGTGCGAAATTCGTAACGCTGCACCCTTCGCGAAAACTGAATGTCCCGGGCAGTCCAAACCTGGAGTGGTAGATATTCTTATTACTAAGGAAATATCAGTGCAGTACTAAAGCAATAATTTCAGCAATAAACGCAAAACCAATCAAATACTAAACCAATACATAAAAGCATAAATTTAGAAACTGATATACAAACAGGACCATAGACTTATGTTTCTATGTGCATTATATACGCCACGGAGAATATATGGTATGGCTGGTCAGGATCTAGCCTGTCGTAATGAAAGACTTAAAGCTTAGAATTTGATGGCTTACGGATCATAACTACATCGTCGTTCAGCCTGTTTAGGTCTGTTTAATGACCGTTCCCAAGGTGACTCTATTTTATTAGAAAGCCCTTTGGGTCGAATCGGATTCTATGACTACACCTTATCACCATGGTTGAATCGATGTCCTGTAGCTTTCTGTTCGTATCGGGTTTTCATCTTCTTAGCTTGGTTTACGCGCTGTCGTGCAAAATTGTGCATCACTTCAAACCGTGCACGGATACCTTGAATGTAGTCCTCAGATGGAAGGCACATATGGACGGAGACCAAATACCAGTTCACAAGTCAACCAAAAGCCACGGCCATCTGGAATGGGGAATAGCCTGTAGTCTCGGTGGACAGCACTGCAATAGCCAGTAATACAGAGGTAAACTTCTTGTACCAGTCATAATACAAGAGTCTTATTAGAAATAAGACTCTTAGAAGGAAACAAAAGTAAGACTTATTAGTAACAAGACTTAGAAGAGTCCCTTATCAGTAATATTTAATCTTATTAGAAGTAATAATACGCTTTTTATCCATACCATTCCAAGGGGAACGGTGGCGTTTTGGTCCATGATCTGTCTAACATGCAGTATTACGAAGCTAAAATCCATATATCTGTTTTGATAATATGATGTCGAGCAGCTAGAAAATGTTTGGCACCAGGAGAAGAAACTATTATTTCTTCAGAGTGAACAAGTGATTAAGGTTCGAATCAAATATTGAACCTTGTTGAATGCTCCAAATAAGAGATCATTTTAATCATGTAATGCCCATATCATGTGTCTTTAAATAAATAAATCTTATGTCTTTCAAGTAGATTTTAATTGGCAATAACTAACTTAAGTATTCTAAGAAACTTCTTAATGTATTACTGTTTATAATAAGTTGTAGATCAAAATATTTAAACCGTCCCAAAATTCAGGAAAATGATTGTACATATTATAGCATTAGAGATCAAAGAAGTTAAATTAGCATTTAAGTACTTCGGACAATTTTTAGTTAGAATTTGGATCTTGAAAATAGAGAAGTTTTCTTTTTGTTGGCTCTACAGTTTTATAATTATGTTTATTTTGGTTCATTTCTAAAAATAGTAAGTCAGCAAAAATTTGTCACTAGGAAGGTGTTTAGAATAAAGACGCCCGCTGAATGACTTCATTACGTTGAACTATAAGCTCACGTACCCGATAGCTCGAGGTCGCTGAATTAGAAACTTTGCGATTTCTTGCATTCCTACGTGCGCACTGAAAGATTGCAATTTCTACAAAATACAAATTTTTGAAAAAAAGCTAATACATGTAAGCATCTCAAGAATTTTAACTTGTTTCAATAAGAAATTCAACAAGAGGAGAAAGAATTATGTTCTTATGCTGCACATCTCCTAACAGATTTAAATTTTCTAACGCAAAGTTTAGATATGAGCTCCTGTATTCGTGTATATCGAACATAGTTATTTTTTTGTCTCTGTTTGAATTTTTAACTTAATTTTGTGTATCCATTTTTATCTCTACTAAAGCACAAAGTTCTATATAGGTAGCAAATTTCGGATGAAAATTTGGGATTCTGCATTTCGTAAAAAAAGGAACTGTAAATTGATTACAAGAAAACCAATTCTCTACCTGAATTTCATATGGAATGCAATCGCTAAAGAAACGTCGATTTTAAGGAAATAATTACAGCAAAACAGTTAATAATCCTGAAGCAGAAAAAAAAATCAGTGCAGAGAATAAACTCCACTGGCTTCTCTCACTGTGCTGATGTATATAAATTCTAAAAGCAAACAAATTCTATTCCATAAAAGCACTAAAAAGAACAGTTGAATTTGAAAATCGGAGAAAAAGTTAGAAATACTTAGTCACATGCAATATACTTCCCATTATCGCTGAAACATCTACTTAAATTCAGAAGACCATGTTTAAGACCAAAGCGGAACACTTTTTAGTATATAGGGAAGCTAGAAATCAGTTTCTACGTTACTAGTGGTTATTCGGTGGAATGTACCGTGAGGCAAACGAATGCATTACTTTTCAGATAACTGACAATCCAGTAGCAATGCTTACTGAAATAATTTAAAATGGTGCTGCTTAAAAGAGATATCCGAATATACATATAATTACGATTCAACAAAATAATGTTACATAATAGTTTTTGTAACATCTTAATCAATTCGTAAATACTCTTTCATACATTCAGACACCGGTGCACGCACTCAATATTTTGAACGATTTGGCAAAAACCGACATTACGAAACATTCAATTTCAGCCTTTTGTTTTCTGATTTACTTGATACTGAAGAATGGTGCTCAAACTGGAGGATTTCCATTAATGCTGATAAGTCTCAACTGCTAATCGTACGCAGGAAGAAATTAAAAGTTGTTATTCAGTCACTGTACCTATTCGGCCAGATGGCACCCAGAGTTGACAAGGCCAAATATCTAGGCGTTTATCTCAATCAAAGGCTAACGTGGAACACCCTTATCAACTATGTAGCTAACAAAACTAAAGGTGTTGCGCAGCAACTCAATCATCTAATTCGTAGGTGTTCTAAATTGGACTTACGCGGGAAGCGACAAATTTATCTTTCCATTTGCGACTTATCATGTGTTACGACTCGCCAGTTTTGGCTACGGCAAAGAATAATGACCTGCACAAATTACAAGTTGTACAAAATAAAACCTTGCGCACCTTTCCAGACGCACATTTCTGTATTAGAAACAAAATACTGTACGATGATTTGAAGGTAAAATACATTGATAAGCATCTCCATAGATTTTTTTGCTTATTACGTGCTCCGCCCTTAGGCACTACACGGAAAGGTAGGGATGCCCCGCTGAGGTCTGTTTAAGGGAAACTGGTTCGTATCCACGTTACACATGGGGAAAACCACGAAAACGCCCATGCTGCCAGCCCATTCGCCGGGACTCGAAACCCGGACAGAACTACCAGTCTTCAGCGGCTTTTAACACTCGGCAGCTGGTGGGTCCTATCTCCATAAATTAAACAGCAAATTTTATGATAAGGGTTTAAAATGCACGGCGGACAATTTTAGTGCCTATTTAAACTACATATGCGTCCCATAAGATGTCACACTAAGACCATTTGCTGCTCACAGAATGCAGGACCATAATTTCTTCACTTAAGCACACCCTTTGCTGCATTTCTCATTGTAAATATTTTAAATTTACGCTTTATTACTTTATTTGATCATTTTTCTACAACTTGATATCGCTACATTTGCACAAGTATGTTTTGGTTACGAATATTTCTCATCACCTCTTTGAAAAGTGGTAGTTTTGTAACGATTATCTTAGCTTGACTCTACGCTTCGGAGCCAACGGGCCCTCTTTCCTACCTTGATCCGTTTTCCGGCTGGGATTTAGTTGATAGTTTAGGGATTAAAAGAACAGAGCTTATAAAAGCCACAAGGCTACATAAGCATAAGCAATTCGCATTTAAGCCCAGCTCAAGCATTTCTCTAACTTCCGCGATCTTAGTAGCATCTAAATCAAGACAGCGCCTTATTACTGCGTGCTAATCGCGGCTTAGAGAGGAACTTGGAGTAAGGAATGTGAAGAGAGCTTACAGATGTTGCTCTGAACACGAACTGGCAAATGTGTACTTTCGGTTGCGTTGACTATTTACACTTAGCAGTTTTGATAACAGAGATCGGTTTGAGGAAGATTGCATCTTAAAATTATCTGATACAGTATTAAATTTACTATGAAAATATTACTATCGATTTTTGTTCACCAGTTTGTTCTTACAGAAATGTGTTATAAAAGTTTTAAATACATATATATGTTTTAATTTCTTTTTTTTTTAAATACTGCTTTACCAATTTCTGGTAGAGCGGTGAGTGCATAACTTGTTGAATGTTTTAGTTTTTTATTGTCATAGCTGTTCTTTTCAATATGACATTCGCCGCAAAATGTTTCCGCAATGCAGTCGTAATTTTGATGTACTATGCGTGACAAGTTTCCACTATTTAACTTTCCGCGACGGCTCACCCATCAATGTTGCGATCGCTGTGTATATCCACTAGCGACCGTTCTGCGTTGTTCTCAGCGGTAAGAATTCTACCACGTGACGCTTGAAGAATATTATAAAAATCCCCCGGAGCTCTTTCAGTGGATCACGTTAATATTTCGAAAGATATTATTTTGTAATACATTTTCTAAAATGTAAATTAACCCCACGGAGTTTGGGAACATCTTTTATTTGCATGAATTACGTTGTTCAGGCGAATATATAATTTGTTATATCGATATTTAACGATCGAGGCAACACAACCTCCTCTTAACACCTCGGTGTAGAAAAGAGGCTATTTTATATGGTAAATGACATTGCATTCATTCAGATTATTGGCCCGTGATATTGTATGTTAGGTATCTCATGGACCAAAGCAACACCGTTTAATAAAATGCCCGTTGTAAACCTTTGAAATTCTTAAATTCCTAAGGGATGGAAATGCTCCTGTAAATTTACCTCCTACTCTATACATCGTGGACGAATGCTGTTTAAGTGTATATGATTATATCCAATATTACTGTTTTAATACTCCGTAGAATATCTAAAATTCCAAAACTTCATATAGAATAGATTGCTGATTAACCAAAGACCCATCTACCATTAACTAAAAATCAGATACAACCGGAAAGCACTTTAATAGTGCAGAGAACAGACGGATAACCTATAATAAAATTAACTGAATATTTGTTAGAATAACCCTTATTTTTATAATCAGTTATATTTCAAGAAAAATGTAATTTGGTTTTGTAATCTAAATCATCATGTAAATATTGTTCAAATATTTATTCCTCATTCCAAGTTTTCTTCTTACTTAAGTAACTTTTTAATATTAACATATAAGAGATTTAAATTTATATTCTTGTGTCATTTATTATTACCCGTGGTTCAGGTTCCTAATCAGTAACTATTTATTCATAGCATTGAGAATATACTTCCCTCTAAAAACATGCCAAGACTGTGTACCCTTGAATACCCGCAACGCTTAGGGGCATTCTGGTGTCTCAGTTGAACATTACAGAAATCTTGCAACCCTAACTATAAACAAAGAAGCCCGAACAAAGCATGCATAGGGCATGCTAATCGCAACAATAAATTGGTACTTGGAACTTTAGTTGCTCATTTTGTATACTGTGCTTCTAGACTGACTATGCAGCGCTCATTGGACTTGAAGCACCCTCTTATGGCTCACAATGTTCTGACAGCCGGAAAGCAGCAAGAACTTTTCATGTTAATCTCAGCCAGTTCCCGGAAATTGGAGTTTTGTTGTTGGTTTAATTTTAGTATTAATTTTTATTGCCTGAACTGTTCTGCCGAGAATGGCGAAAAGGGAAAAGAGACGAGAACCGTGTTTGGTTCTTCAGTTGTACAGCATTCAAGAAGGCCATGCGAGGCTATTTATCGAATAAATCCCATCGCTTTAAATATTTGCTGTCTTGATTTTTGTATTAATGCAAAGCACACGTGTGCTGTCTGGCTATGGAGAAAGAGTCCTTCGTGGAGTTCATTGTAAGGAAATCTAGCTAGTACACACGTTGCACAGGGTAAATCACGAGAATGCCCACGCAGCCAGCCTGTTGGCCTGCAATGAACCCAGGTCGAAACTACCAGCGTTTACCGATTTTTTCATTCGGTCGCAGCTGCGCATTTGCTGTCTAGTCTTTTATCATGGCCCACCAGCGGCCGAGCGGTAAAGTCGCTGAACACTGGTAGTTCGGTCCGATGTTCGAATCCCGCGAACGGGCTGGCTGCATGGGTGTTTTCGTGGTTTTCCCCATGTGTAACGTGTATACGAGCCAGTTTCCCTTAGAAAGTCCTCCACGAAGGCATCCCTCCCCTTAGGCAGATAGCCCTAGTGTGCTTTGCCATAATTAAAATACACATACACACTTTTATCATGTCTAGCTGTATATTTTAATCATTTTAAATGTGAAAAACGTCAGTTCAGTTAGTCTAAAACGTATACGTATTTCTGATACGGGGGCAGCTCTTCATTGGAATTGTGTTTTGAATTTTTGTCCCTGGCTTGTGAAAATTTGTACTTGAACAAATGCTTTCTATTGCTCTAATTAGTCAGACAGAATGATAAAGAAATCTTTGAATAATTAAACACTCACTTTTAAAAGAAATTTTAAACAATTTAGTTTTATTTATATTTCTCTCCGTTCAACTAAGCTATGGCTTCTATAAAAAATATAATTTTAAAGAAACCATAGCCTCTGAATTTCTTACGCAAACATTATTATAAACTTGTAAACATTTATAATAGGAAATCACAATTTATAACTAAGCTATGGCTTCTATAAAAAATATAATTTTAAAGAAACCATAGCCTCTGAATTTCTTACGCAAACATTATTATAAACTTGTAAACATTTATAATAGCAAATCACAATTTATTGCCGTTGTAATAAAGAATTTTAGACAGGTCAGACATATAAAGAGAAAACCAGTCTTAACGAAATTATTTTGCTGCAGGACACAAACATATAGTAACACAACAATTTTCAGTTTGGGGATAGATTTATGCCTAGATATCGATTTCGATATTACACAGGTATATTTAAAAGAAAATGAACATTTGGAAAACTGGTAAAGTCCTCCTATTATTGTTATGTTTCTAGCAGGTCTATTCATAATTAAAAGTAAATCCTCACAAGTCATTGTTGTTTAAAATTCTTCAACAAAATGAAAAAAAAAGGGGGGAGAACTGTTAAAAGGCGATTTCATATATATTTATTTTAAAAAAATTCAATTTTGATTTTAAATTAATTCCAAATTAAGGGAAAATATAAATCATATTTATTTTTCAGCAAATAAATTACGACGTGGCAAATGCTCATTTCATGGAAACAATGCAGTTCGCCTATTTCTTTTACGGTGTCCGCCAAAAGCATCGCAGACGAAAATGTCGTGAAGAAAACAACGCAAGGGCGAAAACGACGCGCTATAAAACATTGTGGGAGAAAAGAATGCAAAGAAAAAACATTGCAGTTCTAAAACATCGTGGTACAATATATTGTCGCCGAAAACAGAGCGGTTCAAAAATTTCGCAGTTTAGAAACATTGGCGTCCAAAATATCGTGGTAAAATATAAAGCCTCTAAAATCATCGCAGACATGTGTTTTACAGATTTTAAGACTAATAAATGCATATTCGAATAATGATTTTGGGAATGCAAGAAGAAAAGAGAGATATTTTTACTTTTGGATTCATTATTTTTATGTTACCTGATAAATGATTGCTTAAAACGTAAGATGGAAGCTTAAGCTTTAAAAAACTGAAAAATTAGTAGAAACTGAGATGGACTTGAAAGGTCTTGCAAACGTTCTGTCCCTTCAGTAAACTCTCAAAAGGTATTTCGGGTCGACTGGTTTTAAGTTCTGTAATGCCGCAAAGACGTCGGATTCACAAACCTCAGTTACTGATCCGTAACTCGGAAAGGGAAACGCGATGAGAAAATTCGTGAGGTTGTGCTCACTAATAAGCCATTCGCTTTTATCTTTTCAAAAAAAAAGGAAGAAAAACGTCTAAAATCTTTTAGATTTTATATTACGCCCAAAGGAGCGTTTTTTCATTTGCACATGCATACACGTTTCAGGAGCATTAGAGCAAAGAATAGTTGAAAACAGCATATCTTCACAGTTTGTGATAGGCAGTCTCGCGCTCTAGAGATAGGAATATTTTATTCCGCGCAATTGTTGCCGTTGAGTTTCTTAATAAAAAATTCGTTAAAGTTTAAAAATTATGAAAGAGATAATAAAACAAATTTGAAATTCAACATGTGGGCTTCTAGGTGCCCATATTCAGGTGGAGGACTGCATTATTGAAAATTTGATGTCTCTAAGTATTGTTGTTTTTTTCCCAGTGTGAGAAACGTACATATATTCATGCAAATTCTTCATTAATTAATTTGACACAAATACCGTTTCGAAACTAACAGGCCTTCCGGGCTAACACCCCTTCGGCTAATAAGTTCGAGCATGATTAAAAAAAATCAATTACATAGAACATTCTGGATTTATGCTCAAATATAAGTAATTGCAATTTATTGTTTCTGACAAACTTATTGTTGCTTCACAATAAACTTATTCTTACCGGCAAAATAAAGAAATGTTAACTGGATAAAAATCAAATATCCTTAATTAGGTAAATAAAAGTAAAAAAAAAAAAAAAACATGAATAAATTCAACTTATGTCTCTGAAATATTTAGGTCATTTAGTAACAAATTATTCATTGGTTAACCAATGATTACATAAATAAATAATGAACGAAGAAATAGCATTCATGTTTTTGTCAATTTGTCATTCTCATGTTTGTCATTTTGGGCATTACATTCTTATTTTTTATCACACATTACAAAAGAAATTAGCTCAAAATCATGCTTGTACTATCAATTTTAAGTTTTCAATTTTCTGTTGCAAAGACTATTTATTTTCAGTACATATTTTTTGCTGTCATAATGCATGAATATTTATAATTTTTGACGCATATTGATAAAATAGAAAACAATTAATATAACTGAGTATATTGAAAACTGCACATCAAGACTTGCAAAACGTAATACACAATATTATATTAAGACACAATCATAGTATATTTTTACCACCGTGGAATTTCCATAAATAATACCCAAAATTCTTGGCGGCAAAATACTCAACAAAACACCCCGACGCATAAATACTCAACACAGTATAACTCTGGGTCTACGGGAATTATTGACTTATTATGAAAATTATTGACTAGGAAATACCAGTGTTCCACTGGATATTTCCGTGCTTGACGGACTCTCTTCGGATCACAATCCGGTTAAAATGATTCTTGACATCAATAGACACCAGAGCCTTTCGCACGGACTGGCAAAAATTTGTCAAAGCTCTCTACAAAATTCACTGCACATTACCCACGATATAATCGGAGGATAAAATTGATACTTTATTTCCAGGTGATAACAGAAAAAATTATCTCTGCTCACAAGGATGCAAAGCAAAAAATCGCCCCCAAAAAGGTTAAAGGAAGTAAAGAACTCGCCAGTCTCCTCAAACACCGCAATGCTGCGAGAAGGAAATTCCAAAGAATTCGCTGTAGTGATGATAAAAAATCTCTACAGCGATAAAAAATCTCTATATCCCTTAAAAGCTCTCAAAGGAGCCAATAAAAATACAAAAGAAAATTAAAAAAAAAAAAAAATATTTTAAAAAAAACTTAATTCTCCAAAAGAAGTTATTTTTTATCATAATTCGAAACTTTCAAACATGATCTACAAGGGGTAGGGGCTTCGGCCCAGGTACCCTGGTGTACCATGACACCGCTCTACTGGAGGTACGCATAAATAATACTCAAAATTCTCACGCACACCCCGACGCAAGATGTTTCGTGGGTGGAGTTTGAAATTAAAACTAAGTCCAGCTCGAGTTGGTTATCAGTACCTTTTTCAAGATACAAAGATTGAAATTTAGATTTTGCAAAAATTAGTTAATTTCTGAATAGAAAAAAAACAACTTTTAAATGTTATTTTTCTTCTACATTAACATTATACAACAGTTTATTTTTCTAAACTTTAATCTTTCTAACGTTTTAAGCGGTAGGCGTGGTAAATAAAAATGATGTTACGTAACCGAGTATTTAATTCCAAGATACTTAATCTCACAGAGATGATCCAAATTGCTCATCCTTAGCTTAAAAATAGTGGACTGCAGCGTCGCTCTATTACAGAAGTTACGAACAGCAGAACACCATAACGCGAAGTGTGTTAGTAGGAGGAACCTAATGCATCGACTGAATGAAGTAGTGAATGAAGAAAAAATACGGGTAATTATTGCAGATTCAAAATAAAAATGTAATTTAGTGACCGACTGTAACTAGCTATTTTTTTTTTTTTTTAAATTTCTTTATTCCTTTTCCTTGACGAGAAAGTTCAACGTTTTTTTTCAATTTGGACGATATACATGAAAAGCCATAATTTATGTTAAATTACTCAAGAATTAAAGCTCTGTAATACTTCTTTGGCGATATGAAGCAACTCCAATGATGGAACACAGAAAAAACTTTATTTAGCACTCAAAATGGCGACATACAAACAAGAAGAGAAAACATATTCTAACATTTAAAAATAAATTACATTCTTCGTGCGAGAGTCGCACGTGGCACTCGAGTCTGGTTTCAAATATTGCCATTCACAATTACCTTAATGTTCATCTATTTAAATTATTTAAACTACAAGATTTTAATACTATTTAAAGCTGTTACAACCTCTCCCCCAACGGAGAAACTTTTTCCTTAGGAAAAAGTTCTGTAAAATTTGACAGTTTAGGCTTGCTCATTTGCTTAAAGAGAAAAGGTAACTTCTCTGATAAATTTCCAAACTTCAGGCCAAAATTTTTAAGTTTTAAACAAATATTTTTACACTGCATTTAAATAGAAAGAAAAAAATGGAGAACGTTAAAATACATCAGTTGAGGAGTATACATTAAATAAATAAATAAATCCTGAACGTGGTTACATACACTAAGAGTTATTACATTACTTAATTCTACTCAGAACATCTACGTTCTTGTGCAAAGATCCTTTGCGATGAATGACCTTAAAATTATAAGGTTGTAATGAAAGTGCCCAGCGCATCAATCTAGAGTTACATTTGGCGTTGGATTGTAGCCAGACCAAAGGATTATGATCAGTTTGAATCAAGAATTCTTGCTGACCATCCAGATAAAAATGCAGTTTCTTGATAGCGTAGATGATAGCAGCGCACTCCTTTTCAGTAGTACAATAATTCTTTTCAAACTTAGTAAATTTTTTGCTTATATACAAGATAGGATGTTCACGTTGTTCATCATCTAATTGGCATAGTACTATACCCATGCCATTGTCTGAGGCATCGGTTTGTATAATAAACCTTTTATCAAAGTCGGGAGCATACAGAATTGGTTTCTTGCATAGCAACTCTTTTAAATTTTTAAAAGCTTTGTCACATATTTCAGACCATTGTATATTTCCTTTTTTTGTTACCCCTTTCAAAGCGTCCGTGAGGGGTGAAGCAATTTCGGAAAATCTCGGTATGTACTGGCGATAATACCCTACCAGTCCTAAGAAAGCACGTACTTCTGTTTTAGTTTTAGGTGTAGGATACTCCTTTACAGCCAGGATCTTTACTTCATCCGGGGTTCGTTGTCCTTGTCCCACAACATGGCCTAGGTATCTCACTTGATCTTGTGCAAATTTACATTTTGATGGTTTTAGTCGTAAATTTGCTTTCTGTATTCTCTCTAGAACAGAAGTTAAGTTTTTAAGGTGCTCTTCCCAGTTTTCTGAGTAAATGGCAATGTCATCCAGGTATGGTACAGCGAAACCTTCGCATCCAGCCAGGACTTTAGTCATAAATTTGCTAAAAAAATATGGGGCATTTTTTAATCCAAAGGGTAAACGTAGAGGCCTGAAACTTCCAAAACTAGTTACAAATGTTGCATATCTTTGGGCTCTTTCTGTTAACGGAATTTGCCAGTAGCCTCTAGATAAATCTAATAGGGTAATATATTTTGCTTTTGCTACAGTTTCGATGCGTTCTTCAATATTAGGCAAAGGATAGTATTCAGTTTTAGTAACAGCATTGAGTTTACGATAATCAATACAAGGCCGAGGATCCTTTGATGAAGATTCTATCAAAATAATGGGAGATGTATAGTCCGATTCTCCCGGCTCTATAATTTTAAGATCGAGCATTTTCTGTATTTCCCTTTTGAGAATTTCAGTCTATCGGGGTGACAGTCTGTATGGCTTTATTTGTATTGGTTCGTTATTTAATAGCTCAATATCGTGACAAACTAAGTTTGTTAGTCCAGGATTATTTGAAAAACAACCAGAATATTTCCATAAAATCTTTCGTAAATCTTCTATTTGCTCGGATTTCAACCTTTTCTCGAGTTCATTCTCCTCTAGGATGTCCGAAAAATTTAATATACTTGGATTGGAAGGTAAACGAGGAATGTCACTTTCTAAGTCCCCTTCCACTTCAGTTATCATATTAATCATTTCTGGTCTTTTGTAATATGGTTTAAGCATGTTAATGTGATATACTTGATTTGGCTCATTTTGTTCCTCGAAACTTACAATATAATTGGTTTCTGAAATTTTCTGCTCTATTTTTCCAGGTCCTTTCCACTGTACTTCTAGTCTATTTTGACGATTCGTTGATAAAACAAGAACTAAATCTCCTCTAGCAAATTCTCTTTTCACTGCGTTTCGATCGTACCATGTTTTCCTCCGTTGTTGAGCTTCTTTCATGTTTTCCACGGCAAGTTCTTGGCATTTCTTCATTCGATTAATAAGTTCGAAAACGTAGCTGACAACATTATTACTTTCTTCAATCGGTTCTAGCCACTGCTCATAAAGTAAAGTGACTGGCGTTCGTAGGTTTTTGCCATGAACTAATTCTGCTGGTGTAAAACCAGTGCTTTCGTGTGTGACTGTTCTGAGAGCAAAAAGAACTGATGGTAGATAATTCTCCCAATCCGAAGTCGCTCCTATACATACGACTCTTAACACCCTTTTTAGCGTTCTATGGAATCGCTCAACGGGATTACTCTGCGGATGATACACAGAGCTTCTTACATGTTTAATGCCGAAACGCTCCAAAAATTCCTCTGTCAAAGCACTGACGAAAGAGGTCCCCTGATCTGTTTGGATCACTTTTGGGAAACCCATACGATTGAAAATCTGTAAGAAAGCATCAATCACAGATGGCGAAGAAATGTCTGTCACCGCAACAGCATCTGGATATTTGGATGACATACACAGAGCTGTAATAATATATTTTTTCCCAGTCTTTGAAATAGGTAGCGGACCAACGGCATCGACATTTATTTTAGTGAATATTTCGGAAATTACTGGTACTAATGTCATTGGAGCCTTCTTTTTGTCATTTCCTTTCCCAGCGCGCTGACAAGCATCGCAGGTTCTTACAAAATCTTCAGTTTCTTTGTAACACCTCGTCCAATAAAAATATCTAGCAAGTCTGTCTTTGGTCTTTTTGACGCCCAAATGACCAGAAGTTCCTTCGTGGCACATCTTTATAATTGACAACTTGAGTTTTTCAGGTATAACGACAAGCTGTCTTTCAAAGCCCATTTTATCAGTCGTTTTTTTAACTAAAAGCTCTTTTCTTGTCAGACTATAGTTTTCATTTTTGCATGTACCTTCTTTAACTTCTTGGATGATTTTAGACAGTTCCTTATCAGTAAGCTGAAGTCGTGCAACTTCTTCTGAGTCAATTTTTACCAGTTTCATGAGAGCTTCATCTTCCGTATTTAGTTCCGGTAAATTATCTTCTTCTTCAAAAACATCTCTGGATGCTTTATTTTCTTCCTTCATCGGTTCCAAGAGCTTCTCTTCGGCTATTTCTCTTTTCCTTTGAGCTCTAGTAGAGACAGCATTAACCTGGTGATTTTATACTACAAGATTTTAATATTATTTAAAGCTGTTACAACCTCTCCCCCAACGGAGAGACTTTTACCGAAGGGAAAAGTTCTGTAAATTTCGAAAGTTTAATAAGCTCGGCTCGCTCATTTGCTTAAAGAGAAAAGGTAACTTCTCTCATAAATTTCCAAATTTCAGGTCAAAAATTTTAAGTTTTAAACAAATATTTTTACAACACATTTAAATAGGAAGAAAATGGACCAGTGTTCAAATTAGTCTTCTTTTTTTTCTTGACGGCGCCTAGATTTTTTCCATGGTGGACCAGTTCCTCGGCTATAATTCACAGCAAAGCCTTTCCTCAGTTCATCTGTGCCTTTCGGATAATATTCATTTGTCATTTGCTTTCGACAATTGTTTTCTTCGTCTATTAGTAGCGGCTTTGATATTAAATCAAAAGCCAAAAGATGATGATAACGCTGCATTGCAAAATAATTCCCAATATTAATTTCTTTATCGTTTTCCAGTTTTTCGTGAACATCTTCCACGTTTAATTCCGGTGATTTTACTTCTTCAAAGACATCTCTGGATGCTTTATTTTCTTCCTTCATCGGTTCCAAGATCTTCTCTTCAGCTATTTTTCTTTTCCTTTGAGATCTAGTAGAGACGGCATTAACCTGATAAGGATGACTATCAGGTTCCTTTCTTTGTTTATTCAACAGTGCAAAAGTTCGATTGCCTAATAAATACCTCCCTTTGTCGAGTTCATTTCTAATAATGGCAGCCTTAGTTATTACTCGCCCAAGATCGCAATTTAGTTCGATCTAGCCCAATGGTAAACAGGTTGGATTCAAGTCTAATGGCTGTTGCACCCACACATTTTCACCTGTCAGCATTTCCGGCGTGATGTATTTGCGACAAACTATATCAATACTAGCACCTGAATCCCTTAATATAGGAATTTTATGACCATTTACGTAACCCATGCTAGTATAAGGTAATAGAAATTTATCCTCTGTTTTTGCACTAATTCTGTTAAGATTAGCAGGAGATTCAGTCCTATTCTTAAGTTTTGGACATTGGGGCCTTAAATGTTGCTAGGACCCACACTGATAGCATTGTGGCGTCTTTCGTTTTTCATATTTATCATCTGAACGTGGACTTCTAGGTCTATGAAACAAGCTTTGCGTATTAAATCCTGATGACAATTTTTTTTCAGTTTTATTTTTATTATCTGAACTCAATTTACCTTGAGTTAGTGCATTGTATCTTTCTTTCTGCCGATCCACTACAGGCTTTTTTTGAAAGTTTCCGCAAACGTTTTCATAGGCATCAAGTTTTTCAGCTAATTTTTTAGATGAAATCATCTCTACCCATTCATCAAGAAAATGATCTCGAATTTCAGGAGGAACTCGACGTTTAAGTTGGTCAAGCACCATCAAATCTAGCAACTGATCAAAAGTCTTAACTCCTAGACCAGTCACCCATTCTTTGCAATAATTTTCTATTTCATAATTGAAATCCACCCATGGGGATTCGGTACTTTTTTGATGTTTCATAAATTTCTGCCTAAACTTTTCCGGGCTTAGTTTAAACCGTCTTAACAATAAATTTTTCACGTGTTCATAGTCTTTAGCTGTATCGGAGGGTTCTCTAGCTATTAACTGGGTTACTTCGTAAGGAAGTAGTCCTAGTAAATGAGATACAAATTCTTCTTTATCAATTTTAGCCCATTCTGCTTGCCTTTCAAACAATAGCAAATATAGACTGATATCTCTTTTCTTGTCATCGAATTTCTGCATAAGGGGACGCAGCTCCGTTTTCGGCCGGATCTGTCCGGTATTTTGAGACTTTGTCTCTGCTTCAAGTCTTAATCTCTCTAATTCATACTGTTCGTTCCTTCTCCGCTCTTCTGCTTCTTCCTGTCTCCTACGTTCTTCTCTTTCCCTTTCCTCCCTCTCTTTCCGTTCTTCTCTTTCCTCCCTCTCTTTCCTTTCTTCTCTTTCCTCCCTCTCTTTCCTTTCTTCTCTTTCCCTTTCCTCCCTCTCTTTCCGTTCTTCTCTTTCCTCCCTCTCTTTCCTTTCTTCTCTTTCCTCCCTCTCTTTCCTTTCTTCTCTTTCTCTTTCCTCCCTCTCTTTCCGTTCTTCTATTATTGTGTCTAAGACTCCTTTGACGAAGACTTCATCATAATCTCTACTTTCAACAATTTTCTGTTTTAAATCAACTATTTTCAAATCTGCAGTCCCATGAACTCCCAGTTCAGCCGCGAGATTTTGCAAATCTTCCTTACGAGCTCTTCCTAAGTAGGACATTTTTTTATGTTTAAAATTAACGAACACTGTGTTCTTTATATTTCCTCAAAATAGCTCAATTCAAATACTTTAGTTAATTAATGAAGTCAGGAATTACGAAATTAAATGCACTTTGTTAAGTACGTATACCTCAAAAATGGAATATTTAAATTATATGAAGTTCATTCTCTGTACCACATTAATTGTGATTAAAATAAGAATAATAACATAGAGCAATATATATATCTACCGTCTGGACAACTAAAATGAATATTAAATATAATATCAAATACGGTAATAAAATAAGACAATTTATTATTAACAGGAAGTAATAATCTGGTATCACTAATATTGCGTTCAGTGATGAACTAATAACATAAAGCAATTCTATATAAACATTAAGTAATAATCTGGTATCACTAATATTATGTTCAATGATGAACTAATAAAATAGAAATACGCACGATTATTCGATCTCGGTCAGTGCCTCCAAAATAATTAAGACTGTAATACTTCTTTGGCGATATGAAGCAACTCCAATGATGGAACACAGAAAAAACTTTATTTAGCACTCAAAATGGCGACATACAAACAAGAAGAGAAAACATATTCTAACATTTAAAAATAAATTACATTCTTCGTGCGAGAGTCGCACGTGGCACTCGAGTCTGGTTTCAAATATTGCCATTCACAATTACCTTAATGTTTATCTATTTAAATTATTTAAACTACAAGATTTTAATACTATTTAAAGCTGTTACAGCTCATTGAAGAATTGAAAAAAATTTACTCATAGGTGATAAAATTACTTGAATATTAAAAATTATGGGGAATCAGCAGAAACGTGATAACTGATAGTAATTATTGGGTAGTTGTCGGCTAAATGCTGTCATCTAAGTATCAGCGACGGCATTAGATCTACGAATCCTTCCTTGTCCCATTCATAATCTTTAATATGAATTATTACAAAAATTGCTATCCACCAGTTTTTTTCTTCTCTTTTCGGCGTATAAAATTTTGGAAAATTAGCAAAATGAGAACGTTGTGTGTCGTTTTTTGTTCTTTATTGAATAAAACTGCATTGTCTCTTTCAGCAAAGCGGTGGGTTTGGAACATATATTTAAGTTTTTGATTGCATTGTAGTTAAGATGTCTTTGGAAATGTTAGCTGCCAAATGCATTTGCGATATATTGCGAGACTTTGTTTTTTGAAAAATAATGGTGAGTGAAGACAGTTTCTGTAGGATTCAAAATCAAAAATATGCTTAAACTAGCAAGTTTTCCAATTTCAGGATTTTATTTAAAGCTAAACGCTAAATGGAGTAATGTATAAATCAAACCTTTTAAATAGCAGTAGAGATTACTATTCGTTTTTCCCAAACATAAATTCGGACTTCTAGTAGCGTTTTCTATGTGTACTTTCCAGGGAAATCTCGGCTTTTTAATAAAAAATTCCCCATTGTTATGTTATTGTTATTAATCAAAACTGCCGACGATAAGTGATAATGTCAAGAATTTGTCATAGGATTTAAAATTTCTAGACTATCCTTGCAAATAAACCTGGACGCATGCATAAATAATTGGGCAAAATTTACCCCTAAACATCACTTTCAATAGCAAGTATTCTCCAAACCTTAATGGAATGGAGGTAATGCCTCATATTATTAAAAAAAAAAAAAAAAAATTACTCCATTTCTAAAACGTTTCATTTACGGAAGAAAGGCTCAGCTTCCTTACGGAAATTTTAATGAATTTTCATAATAAAATGAAAAATATTGGATGGGATCAATCATCTACAGGATCATACACAGCGTGCATAATCCTGAGCTTAACTTTCGCTTTACGAGTTTTATCCATATTTTTCAATATAAATTGAAAAACTCATTAAAAAATGCATGTCATCATCGTAGATTTCTTGCGAGATCAACTCATTATTTTGTTCGGATACGATTACAACTCATTCGGATACGATGTGCTCCATATTAAAAAAATATCACCTTTAATGTGACAGCGAAATCGTCTAAAGAAAGCCGCTTCGTTTTAGCTTCGCGCTGATTGGTCGACGCTTATCCCAAACTCGGCATAAAGTTGAAAACTTTGAACCCTATGCCACGAGACCTGTGATTCTGTGACGTAGCAGAGACTGGTTTCCTTGGCAACAGAGCTCGGCTTTAACCACTTATGCCCTTTACGCTCTCGCCTGAACGGGGCCTTACTTTCTCAGAAATAAAAACTTCCACAACGACCTGAAAAAAGAATACATTCAAGATCATCTCAATAAGTTAAATGAAAGTTTTTACAGAAAAGCGGAGCAAAACTTAACTGCAGACTTCGCGGATTTACTGAATTCTGAGAAAATAGAAGATGACTATTTTAGAAGGCCGTACGTGGCCCACATATTGAGTATTCATATTCAGCTACATTAATAATAAAAAAGAGGTTTAATATAGCAACTTATTCTAACTCCGCCCCCCTACTCCTGACTGACTCCCGCTCGCTTCTGGCTCCGCCTCGATGTGATTTCTTTCTGAAAATACAGTTCAACAGCTATTGCAAGAAACCCTGACCGGCAGATGGCACCCCACCTGCGGTTTACTTCATGATTTCTCTGGACATCGAACTCTTACTGAGACAAAGTGTCTCAAATTTCTTGCATACACGTTCGCGTTTCGACCGCTTCACCAAGGAATTTTTCTCACAAGGCCCATTGTGAAAAAAATTGATAGAACAGGAAAGTACTGTCAAATGCAGTAGAATGCCTGTATAAATGTTGGTTGTGCATTAGCACTGAAGGCGTAATGAGTACGTTTCCTCAAGCACAGAATTAAAGAATCATAAGTCAAAAAGTTAACTACGAAATCTTTATTTAATAAAATATTATAATTTTGCTTAACTTAAGCATAACAAAAAGTAATAATCTTCACAGACATTAAAAACACTGAAGTATCGAAAAGGAGATAACTTACATAGAATCATCATCAGTCCTAAATATCATCAGGCTTACCTATTTTAGGCAATAAGAAAAAAGAACAAGAGGAGCATACTTTAACACCGTACCTGAAAAGAGAAAGTACTACTGGATTAAACCTTTGGCCAGGTACAAGTAGCTAGGGTGAAAATCAAATATACTGCATTGCTCACGAACTTTACTTTCTCTCGCCAATAAATATCTTGGCGCACGTTCGTTTCGTATGCCTTTCGAGTTTCATTATGCAAAATACCTAAATTTATGCTAACAATAAAACATATAAGTATCCAAGTATTTCGTAATCTTCAGCTGTATTCCGTATTTTCCGTAAAACGCATCTTTAAGTAGCTGCGTTGAGTTTCCGAAAGATGAGGACGAAGACCGAAAGGCCTTTAATGCACGCGCTCTTGTATTTTCAATTTCCCGGCTTAGCTTTCTTTTAATATTCGTCAAGCGCTGCACTGCGCGAGATATAAAATCATTTAATTTATAATTGAACTGACATTAGCTTTTTAAATACCAAATTCATAACAATATTAACAGCTGGTGGTGTAGTTGTATCTGCTTTTCTTTTAACACCTCGTTTAGCCTTTGCTGGTCCTTTTTGGTCCATGACTGCAGTCTGAGGCGTAATACTAGGTATTTGTGGAGGAGGATGACTTTCATTAGAATGTATAGAGTTCACTTTGGTATTGGTAAGAACTTTATCTACAGAATTGACATTCTTTTTCGGTGCTTCTGTTGCTGCGCTTGCAGTATTTGATCTAAGATTCTGACTGATACCTGTTGAACTAACTGCTGAGGCAGATAATGTTGTAGTAGAGTACGTACTTCCAGGGACAGTTGTGGGAGACACAGTACTGCTGGATGTAGACATTGGCGATTTCTGTGAGGATTGGACGGCCGAACTGAATTTGTACAAGCATCTTTTGCAGATGTTGAGTCCACAGAATTAACACGACTGTCTTTTCCTTTCTTCCCCTTTTCTTTTAAACAAAAGGAGTTGATAAAGGGTATAACGCCAACTAAGGGCGTTATAATAATTTCTAAGCTCCGAACCTCTCTCCGTGAAAAGATGGAGAAACTACAGATGGTGTGCGTGAAAGAGAAGCAGCTTCAAGGAGGAACCTTAACACAAAGCATCATATGTGAGAAGGCACGAGCAATTTACGGTTATTTGCTAAAGAAGATCTCACACACTTCTACAAACGAGGAATCGGAAGACTCGTTTAAAGCTAGTCGGGGCTGGTTTGACAACTTTAGGAAAAGGACCGGCATTCACTCCGTCGTCAGGCATGGTGAGGCAGCAAGTTCGCATGTGAAAGCAGCTGAGGTTTACATCAAAATGTTTTCCGAACTGATAGTAGCCAAAGGATACATCCCCCCCAGCAAGTCTTCAACTGTGTCAACTTTTCTAGAAAAGGATGCCGAATAGAACTTACATAACGGCAGAGGAGAAGACGATTCTAGTTCACAAACCTATGAAGGATAGATTAAATCTAGCAATTTGCGCCAATGCGAGTGGCGACTGTAAAATCAAGCCTCTGCTAGTATACCATTCGGAAAATCCCAGAGGCTTTAAGTCATATAATATTTTAAAAGAAAAACTGCCAGTTATGTGGAGGGCAAGTCCGAAGGCGTGGGTCACCAGGAAATTCTTTGTGGAGTGGATAAACCTGGTGTTCTGCGCTTCGGTTAAAAAATATCTACAGAAAAACAACCTACCCATACAAACCCTTCTCTTCCTCGACAATGCCCCTACTCACCCACCAAATCTCGAAGATGATTTACTCGAAGAGGTCAAGTTATAAAAGTTCCCTACCTACCACCCAACACCACTCCTATCCTGCAGCCCATGGATCAGCAGGTGATTTCTAAATTTAAGAAGTTGTACAACAAGCACATTTTTCGGTGCTGCTTTGAGGTTACGGAGAACACAAACCTTACCTTTCGAGAGTTCTGGAAAGACCACTTTAACATCGTGATATGCCTAAGAATTATTGATTAGGCTTGGCTGGGTGTTACAACGAGGACCTTAACCTCTGCATGGAAGAAGCTGTGGCCAAAAGCTGTAGCTGAAAGGGCCTTCGAAGGATTGGAACCCAAAGTGTCAGTGGTAGAGGAGCTTGCTTCTCTGGGAAAATCCATGAGTCTGGAGGTGGATGAGAGAGATGTGAACGAACTCGTCGAGGAACAGTCTCAGGAGCTGACAACAGAGGAGTTACACGATCTGCATTTGCAGCAGCATACGGTGGTTCAACTAAAAATTAGTTTTGAAGAGGAGCCAGAGATGGAGGAGGTTATCCCTACAAGAGATATAAAAGAGATCTTGGGAATAAGGGAGAAAGTTGCAGAGTTCGTGGATAAAAATTACCGCGAAAAGGTTGCAACTATTCGTGCATCGGAGTTGGTCAACGAAACTTGCCTAACTCATTACCTTGACAGGAAGGAAGAAACAAACCACCTTGGACAGTTTTTTTAAACAATCTGCGGGTGAAAATGAGCAGAGCATGACGAAGAAAGCGAAGACCAGTGACAAAAATTAAGCGCTTCCGTAGGTACTTCACTTTTTCTTTTAATTATGTTTTTATAGAATATGTATTTTTTATTTATAAATAAATGTTTCTTCTTGTTTTTGAATAAGAAACTACATTTTTCTTATTCAAAAACACTTAACAAAAACAACTGAGGTAGTGTTTTGGAAGCTGGAAGGGATTAATGGCATTTCGATTAATTTCAATGGGGAAAATTGCTTTGAGATACGAGCAATTTGACATACGAGCAAGGTTACGAAACGAATTGAACTAGTATGTCGAGGTACCACTGTACTTAATTATATAATCGTTAGCAAGCAGATAGTAATAAATAATTTTAAAAGTCTGCTGCTATCAATATATAAATTATGTTGACTAGTGTAATTAATTTAGAATTATGCGCCTACATATAATAAGATGATGTATGTTACTACAGATACGTATTAATATAATACATATATAAGTCTGTGCATATATATGAAATCATAATTCTATTTAAACCAGTTAACAGTTATAATTACTGAACAACCATGAAAGATTCCCCAAGAATGAAATATGGTGTAACAATGAACACTTAGTTTAGAAATTCGATTCTATTTTATATTGTTGTAAAAGTAATTGCAAGAGTGAAAATTCTTCATTCTGCCTTAATGCGATTTTTTGCGTTTAATGCGTTGTTTGGAGATTTTATAATCCCGAATTATATTGATGTGATATATTAATACTGCATTTGTAGATATAAGGTTTTTGAGGAACGGGTCAAAGCGATTGATTTTTTGTAAAAATTTGGATTTATCCTTATTTTATTGACGTGCACCAGCACTGAATTGAGAATGGCTTGTGCTATGCTTCGATGGATGAGAAAGCGTTTGTAAGTAATGAATACTATGAAAGTTTCAGCATATTTAAATTAATAGTGTTAAAAGTATATATTTACTAATGTCATATATTAATAGTTTATGGTAAATTTTTCATTATAAATTTCATCATAGTTTTCATTTATCATTCTATTGCATTTCTATTAGCGGTACATAAATTTTTTGGTTTACATATTGTAGATTGCATCAGTTTTGCCGCACAATTTATCCCTCGGTATGTTACCTGTAGTGTTATTAAAAATTCCATTATTTTTGTATTTTTTCTGCAATTGGTAGTATCTGATTAGGAAATTTATGTTTTATTTCAAGATATATATGACGTTGGTTATATCAAGTGTTAAATAAACGTTGTTATTCGGCCAATAGCGTCAGCTTTATCCAAATAGATAAATGCATTTCTTATTTCTTAAATGCTCAAGATATAAAGACACACTCGGATAGTACATTCACTCACTTTACGTTTCTTAAGGGTTATATATATACATTAAGGGCGTGTTCAAAACAACCATTGACGGGCAGTCTTGGCGTAATTCGTATTCATACCAAGATTATCCATTTCTCAAGGCAATGATGTTTGTTATTTTTGCTAAACCGTTTACGAAAATACAATATTCGGAATGCTGAACTCTTATGCATGAAAGGCAGATTTTAAGATATTTGTTTTGCAGTTTCATGCAAAATTCGTATTTTTAAAACACTGATGTATATGTTCTTATTTTAAAACTCTGCCAGTATATAACATTATATAACATTCTTGTGTTATCACCATTTATAGATGTCGCTTGCTGTACAGCCTGCTGAATACATTTTACTTTCTAGCTATCTACAATTACATCGTGTTGTTTCGGTATGAACAGGGGCGAAGTATTCATCACTTATATACATTTAAAGATAATTAATTAAATTTTTCTGATTTTGATATCTATAATATATAGATAGGATTACTGATAAAAAATTTAAGAAAATAGTAAATGAAGAAGAAAATAGAAAAATTTCGTTCAGGTACTGTGAGATATCAATATAAACTTCATACATTTTACTAGGGCGCTGTTGCCAAAGCAAAATCTTTACTATATATGTCTACGAGCTCTATGTATACAGTGTGTTGCTCAAAGTAAACTTCCTGCCTTGTGAAGAGTTTTACGTGTATGTCGTGATGCGTTCATACGAAGCTTCTTTTCTCGTATAAGCTCTGCCTCTTCGAACCGAAATTATCCGTAATCTGCAGCGTCTTGAGTTGTTTATGCAAGTTCTTGAGCTCTTCTGGTATTTCCTGTCGAATCTGACGATGACGCGGAGAGTGTTGTATCCTTCGTTTACTTGCAACTTCTTCTCTTCATCGCGCATATTCTGTTGACGTTCCACTTGCTTAATGGGCATCCGTTTCGCTTCTGGAAAGGAACTATACAATAAAAAAAATTAAATTTTTATAAATAAAATTAGAATAGCGTAAAATGTATAAAAACATTTCATTATGAAGAAAATGCATTCATTTTTTCCAAGCAACTAGCGGTTCGTAAGTAAATTTTTCTTGCGAAGTCAGGAAACAAAGACTTTTGACACTCCAGGTAATAAATTTGAGGTTATGATTCAAATTTATTTTAATATAACAAATTTTCAAAATCTCAGTAAAAGAATTAACATAGCGATAACATATCGTGTCACGTATCTAAAGGTGAAACATAAAAGTTACCAAAAGCAGCTATACATTTAATATACTGACATTAACTAAATATTTTCGACATACAATGACGTTATATGGAATCACGTGCTTTCTTCAACTTCTGAATATAACAGTAAATAATAACAACAATAATTTTCACCTTTGGCAATACTATTTATTTCATATTTTTTTTTTAACTTAAAAATTTCTCTTAAACAAACTCAACGATTTGAAAGTGAGAAGGGCAAACATTTTGATTTCCAGCGCGCTAGACTTCCGCCACTTGGACAAATGAATGCAAAAAATTAGCGTTTTCCGAAATTTTATATAATATCTAGAGTGATAGTCGTAGGATGATAATAAAAGTCGAAAGGTTTTACCATGAATTTTTGGAATCCGAGGGTACCTCCTTCCAAACTCAAATTCCCCCACCCGTTCCGAAGGATATGATGTTACGAAGAAAAAAAACAAAGAGGCAAAAACTCACATATATTTATATTGTTGATTCCTGTTAACAATATTCAATTTCCTTTAAAAACATTAAGCTTCATTTAAATAAAAGAAAATTAAATTCAGACATTTTCCCTAGCTTTCAAGCTTTTATTGTATTTTTAAATATTCATTTTGTCACAGTTGCGCAAGTTTTCGGCGGCGTCATTAGGAGCCGTAGGTCGAAATCATTTAAGAATCATTGCTGTAAATAATGATCATATGATAAATTGCAATACATATTCGATTCTTTTGATTAGAATTTGAGTACAATTCTTTATACATCAGCTACTATGCCTCTTTATGTAATAACACAGATTATTTTCAATGATTATCCGAAGAGAATGATTCTTTACAATGATTATTCGATGACAATGATTATTTGTAACGAATATTAAAAGCTGATGACTATGATTACCTAAATAGAATATGCGATGACAACGATTATTTCCAAAGAATCTTCGATCACGTCACTATTGTATATCGCTATACTCCTGGGGTTGGGGGTGGGTGGGAATTGTACTACGGCTCTGTAATTAAGCGTTTTAAATAACGTCAAAAAAGTCACTGATCCAGATATTTTACTAGTAACTGCTGCCTATTGTGATCGAAACCGTTATTTAAATCTTCTGAATAAAATTTGGGATAATTCCTTCTACATCAGAGAATAAAGCAATTTGTAACACGAATTTCAACAAAATTACATGCATCGAATAACATAATTACTTAAACGGGATGATCAGTACAACAAATCGCTCTTTGCAGCTCCGCTTTTGTCCGACACTTGTTTTTCAGCTATCGTATCTACCCATTTGAAGATACCATGCGAAGAATACTTTTTTTAGTGTGTAAATTAATTACATGTATGTTATGTATATATATGGAGATATCTTTTTGAATTAGGAAAGCGCCAATTTCTTTTAACGGAAACAACCGAGACATTATCTTCAGTACAATTTAATTTTTCATCTAAATCATTTCTTAATTACAAAAGTTCATATTAATTTTCTTTGCAAAGGAGACTAGGTGTTGCTGGAAACAAATGAAATACCAAACATCATAAATTTATTAAAGTCAACAGCAGAAAAGTGTTAAACAATTAATAGATTACTTCAGTGAAATGTAATTGCATTTAAATGTATTAAATTGTTTTCAGCAGATGTAATAATCAGGAACATAGGAAGATCCGAAGAGATATCGTGCGTTTAATACTTCTTGCTCGACTGGAAATTTGATCAGCCTGGTCTACGAAAGCCAAAGTTTAAAAATTTTATTTGCTCTTAAATACTTGCTTATTCACTCTTGTAATATGATTATATACTTATAATTACAGTTCCTTCATTTTCAATAATATATTTCATAAATTGTTGAGGTGCAGACACACACTTCATATTGTAGAAAAACGTTTCTCTGGAATTTTTGATGCAAATCCTGGTTATTTTTTCTAAGAATGGAAAGTAATGGAGAGTGCCATTTATAAAGCTTAGGTTTTGCTAGATTTGCAGGTTTTTCGCGTTCGCAGTTTACGTGCCTTCTTAAGAATCTCTGGAAATAAAATGGAAACTTTCCATGATTTGTTGCCAATCTAATTGGAGAAAAAAAATTATTCTTTATAGGGCTACTTGCGGGAAGTAACCGTGAAGCAATCTTCTTGTATCTGCCTCATCCCATCCTGTTTGTTATTTTATTAAAACGTGTTTGGAAATTTTTTTCTGATTGCAAGGTTTGATCTGAGATGATAGATGTCAATCAGACCTTTTAATATGGCATCCTGAGCTGCTGGTGCCAGCAGCTTCATTTCCTATTATACCTGTATATCCTCATAATGGAGTTTAGGCTAATAAGACGAATATTCATTTCCATATTTATTGTTTTTTGAAGATTTTGAATAAGTAAAGGTATTTTCTTCGTGGAATATAGCGCCTTTAAAAATCTTTGACAATGTGTTAAAATGCTCGCAAACTGTAACTTACTACTTTTGACAAAAACGTATAAATAATCATTTATTAAATTAATGACTTCAAACATATGAACATATATATTTAATAAAATAAAAATATTTCAGCGCAAATAATTATCGACGTATATTTGAAGAAGCAGAAGTATACTACAGCGAACAATTACTAGAAGAATTGGATTCCTAAGGTTTAAGATTGCAATACGTGTCGGAGACGTAAGTCATTTCGGAAAAAATAATAAAACAAAACATAATGTTTCAGGTCCAGTTTAATTATACATTTATTAATTTTTTGACAAAAACGCTGGTTTGGAAAATAATACGCTTTCAGATTTATAATGCGTAATGTTTTTTTCATTCCTTCATTACAAATATAAATTATAAATGTTTAAGTTGGAAAATAACATTGTGAAGAATTCAAATTTATTGTAATACCTTTTGATTATGAGGAATCTTTATTGCATTAACTAATGAAACATCTAAACAGAAAGCTAATATACAAAGTACACGTGTTTAAAGAGCCAGTTTGCAAAATTTGTGAATGAGAAGTACGTGTCAAATAGTTGATATAATTAGAGTAACAAATAAAAAAGGACTTTATGTTTATAAATAATATACATATATATATGTATGTAAAACAAATTAAGTAAACACTGAAATCCATCCCATACTCAATTCGGAACAAAACTAATATAAATTGTTCTCTTCACCTGTTTCTGTTAGACTATATATTTCTAGATTTACAGAGATTTATAATTTTATTTAGCTCGAGTTTTGAGAATGTGCTCATCAAACATAATAAAAATTTCGAGATTCTAACTTTTCATTGCAATTATTTTTTTAATGTATTGCAATGTTCCGCGGCCCCAACCTGCACGCAACAATAGTGGTGACTGCTATGAACTGGAAAGTACACAAAGTCTTGAGAAGGGTTTTAATCCCTTTTTATTCAACTTTAGAAATTACACATGCGTGCTCTTGACGCTCACAAACTACGCCGACCCGGCGGTAAAATAAAAATAAGAAACTAAAAATGAATAATAACAAGTTACTACCTACGAGGCTTTTAAACGTAACTAACCTAACCGCGTTCTAAGATACAGCTGATATTTCAGCAAACTTCTGAATATTAAGTTGAAAGATTCAACTATCTGCCGAGGCAAGCACACAGGCCGAAACGCGCGGTTCTTCAATTTCTACCTAGCCACCTTCACGCTCGTGAAGGAAGAAAAACACTTTCGAACTCGTTTCCCTTCTATTTAACTCAAATACTTCCGCTGACAATTTGAATACTTTGCGCGTTCTACTAAAATTTACATAATCTGGCATTGGCAATTCCAAGGGAAAGTAAGGCTTGACAGGAAAGATAGTTTAAACTTAAAATAAATGTTAGTTAAAATAAATATAAACCCTACAATATAATATTAAATAATTTTGAATTAATAACAAATTAAAAAACAAAAATTAATTAATTAAAATATATATTTATGTATATATATATATATATATCACATGATTTCAGTTAAAGATGATGACTTAGCTAAGTGGGAATATAAAATTTCCTGAATCAAATATTTCTCTTACTAAACCACAATATTGTAGAACTATGCACATCTTTTCTATCTCTGTCACCGCTGACACGGCGTCGTGCTACATTCTTCCTATTCCAACAATATGAGAAATATAAATATTCTAGACATAGGTAAGTTTAGAATTTCAAATGAATTGGGGCAGCAAATGTGAATTGAAATAAGTCCGAATATTTTATCTTATTCATCTGCCAAATTTGCTCTGTATTATAGATCAATATGTGCGATCAGAATTCCTAACTTTATTTCACACACATATATATACATATATATCTATATATATATATACGTTTATCGTACATATGTTACGGTGAAACACCGAAATCTGGAGAATGTCGGCTTTCACGGGTGAATGTCAACATTCACATAGTCGCTTGTTGTATGTCCGAAATATTTTCCAAATACTCTTATTTCAGACTTTTCCAAATACCGGTAAATGTCGACATTCACCATCTACTAATGGTGAATGTTGAACACATAAGAATATTATATTTTCTTCTCCGTAATTCGGTCGCGAAAAAACGCACTTGAAACTTAAAATAAGAACTTAAGAATATAAGAATTTGAAACACACTGTACATTCAAAATGAGAAAGGAAAATAATAGAAGTTAAAAACTTACTAAATTACGTGATTCAAATCTTATTTATTGTAACAACGTAAACTATTAGGACACTTTCAATTGCCCAAGAGGCACTTGCTTTTACAACTGCATTTATTTGTGGAACGCTTCCTTTTGCAATGAGAGCGTGTACATATACTCCTCACTTTTCGACCTACACCATAGCATATCTGTGATTGTCGACATACACCGGTGAGGGTCCGAATGTACAAGAATGTAATGCAATATTCGATCTTTCACCGACGCATTTGGTGAATGTTGACATTCTCCAGTGAAAGTCGACATTCTCCAATATCGACCTTTCACGATAACATATATATATACGATTATATATATATATATATATATATATATATATATATATAATTTATTTCCTAAACAATATTGATTAATTGATTATATTATCTCCTAAGTTTAATTAAAGTAGAATTATTTTAAAATAGTGAATCCATACTGGTAAGTTATATTTTGAAAGATGTTTTGAAGTAACTTGAAAGTACATTGTTAATAATGTTTTAACGGGGACTGGAATTAAATCATCATGAAGAACAAAATTTCAATTGTAAAAGGAAAAATTAAATTAAAAACATGTAATCATTGTCATTGATCGGAAAATAGTTGACTTTTCAAGGGGAACAAGCAAACTCCCGTATATATATAATCGTTTATTGCAATTCATGATCGGAAACGCTTTCCTGGCGCCATAGTGACGAGAAACAACATAAGAAAAAAGGGTACGAACAGTGTAAAGGTATTTGTTTATTATTCTTAGCGCAGCGGAAACTAAGAAATAAGAACAAAATCAGGGGATCGTCATCAAAGAAAGTATTCGAAAGTTCCTTCGGAAAGTATCCTATACATGGGTTTGGCAGGGGTAGTCCAGTGCATTGTTCAGAAAGATCATGAGACCTCACTTGCATTACACTTCCTCTCGGGGTACGTCAACACATTAGTGCACGAAACCCCTGTTAGAAGTCCAACAGGAACTTGTGGCACATATCGTGGCAGCTGCTGGGAAAGTCCTGGGGATACACGGTATTTTCCAGAATATCTTATGTTCGATGTGCGAGAGATGTGATACCTGCATTAGGGTGCAGGTCGTAATTTCGAACACCTTCTTTGAGGTCCATAAGTGTCTAATTTTGTTCCTATTTTTTAATTTCTCTTGTGCTAAGCATAACTGGTGTCCGTTCTTTCTTGTGTTTTGTGTTGTTTGTACCGGCCAGGAAAGTGTTTTCGGCCATGTTTTGCCATTTCATTTTTCGTCATCGTCGTCTCTCTCATATATGTGCATAATTACTTATGACACAAGTGTTGCTACTATATGATGAAATTTACAAACACGGTGTTTAAAATGCTATATATTCCCATCCGAAAATATCTTTTTTTCTATCCTCTTGCTCTTCAAATAAGAAATATGGGTCCTTCATTGTAAAATCTCCTGGAACTTTAATTCTTCTTTTTTCGAGGTCAATGGAGAAAATATTTCAGCATAGGCAGCTGTCAATATTCAAACATTAAATTGTAAAAGCCATTAAAGTGTAGCCGAAACGCTCAGAAAGGTTTAATTCGCATAAGGATTTAGGAAATACATTTTGAAAGATTTAGCAAATTTTCCTTCAATAAATTTAATGGAACAGGCAAAAGAAATTACAGGGAACAATAAATATATGAGAAAACAGATATTTCTTTTCCTAATTTGTTTTGCTTTGTTTGATTTCTTTCTTTATTCCTGTATAAATAAAAAACTTTAAGAATGCAACTGAAGATGAGAATAAATTTTTCAATTGAAAACAAATGGTGGCAAAAATCCTAGTGCTGCTCTGCTGGACGACGAAATAGACCAGCAATATGTTCCGAATTCGGAATAACGAGAGAAAATTTGAAACCTGTGCAGCCTGCGATGCAAAGAGATTGATCTGGGGGAAAGATTACTTTAATGAGGAAACTCGGAGATATTTTAATGATGTGTAAGGTTACCTCTACTGGATAATAATAAGAAATGGTTAAAATACGTAAGTAAATTATACAAAAATTGAAGAAATTTAAAATATCTGGCATGCGTATGAAATAGTAATTGATTCAAAAAATAAATGAATCCAAAGCTCTCAAACTTATACTCGTTTAAATACAGGTTTTGCTGATTCAGAAAGAACGTTACGTGTATATCTTCTAAAATGCTTTTTCCATCCTTTGTTTGTAGTTGTTTCCCTTTTCATTTCAGTTTCCTTTTTTCCTCCTGTTTTGCAGTTTTCGCCATTGTTTCCCTCTGTTTTAAGCCACCTGTTTATTATTACTATTATTATTATTACAACTTATGTAAAAATTAAGTAAGGAAAAGTAAGACATTGAAACTTTGCAAATTATTACGCTCTACGTGAGATTCATGGAGGTCGTTTATTGCATACAAATCACGCCAAATGCTTTAACTTTTCTGCTTGGCTTTAGGTCAGAACAACAAAAGCAACAAATTCGCCCTTTGTAGAAAAACATTCTGTCAGGCAATAAATCTACGGGGAGATTTTTCCCTATGAAACTGAGCCAAAAGTGTTATATAGTATCTAAATATGGAAGTGTTGTAAATGTTAAACGTGATAGTCGTTGCATTACTTTCACTTTTTTACTGCTGAATTAAAGATATACTGATTATTTTGTAGATTGGAAAACCCTCCGTGTGATCGTGAAAAGGAGCAAAAACTGGAAAACGAGAAAGAACTGGAAAAGAAGCGAGAACCCGAAAAGATGCAAAAACTGGAAAAGAATCAAGAACTGAATAAAAAGGAAGAACAGGAAAAGAAAGAGAAACTGGAAAAGAAGCAAGAACTGAAAAACAAGAAAAAACTGGAATTGACACAAAAACTAGAAAAGAAGCAAGAACTGAAAAAGAAACAAAAGCTGGAAAAGATACAAAAACTAGAAAAGAAGCAAGAGCAGGAAAACATACAAGAATTAGAAAAGAAGCAAGAACTGAAAAAGAAGCAAGAACAGAAAAAAGAGCAAAAACTGGAAAAGAAGCAAGAACTGAAAAACAAACAAAAACTGGAAAAGCCACAGAAACTAGAAAAGAAGCAAGAACTGAAAGAGAAGCAAACACTAGAATGGATTGAAAAACTAGAAAAGAAAGAAGAACTGAAAAAGAAGAAAAAACGGGAAGAGATACTAAAACTAGAAAAGAAAGAAGAACTGAAAATGGAGAAGCAACTGAAAGAGATACAAAAACTAGTAAACAAAGAAGAACTGAAAAGGCAGAAGAAACTGGAAAAAATGCAAAAACTAAAAAACAAAGAAGAACTGAAAAAGAAGAAGAAACTGGAAAAAATGCAAAAAACAACAAACAAAGAACTGAAAAAGAATAAGAAACTGGAAAAAAAGCAAAAACTGGAAAAGAAGCAAGAGCCGGAAAAGATGCCAGAACTGGAAAATATAGACGAGTCAGAAAAGACGCAATACCTGGAAAAAAAGCAAAAAACGGAAAAGAATCCTAATCTGAAAAACAAGCTGGAACCTGAAAAGAACTGTCAAACCCGAAAAGGAAACCGGATGAACTGCGAAAAGAGCCAGAACTCGATAACGACCGTAGAACGATTGATTTAATGACCAAACGAAGCAAGACCCGGAAAAGAAAAATAGAACAAATAAATCATACACCTGCTTCATTTTACCAAAATTTATTATCAATAACATACTTATTATGAAGAACTTTATGGTATTCTTAGCATATGGACAGCATATGATAATATTTTGCTCGGTAAGTGTAACTACTGATATATTATTATCTAGTAATTAGTCATGCTAACTTTAAGATATCAGCATTATTTAAGCAGCAACTAAGTACACTCTTTCGTAGTTCAGATCTATGTTTTCAGTGCCTTTCATGGCTGCGAGGTCTTCCGGTTTTACCTGGAAAGTCACAGTTTTTTGACTTTTCTAACACATAGCTTTACACATGAGAGTGTTTTTCAACAATAAACTTATGTTATGCTACTGGCTTTAAATTTTGCAAATAAATATTGCACGGCTTATATTTCAGAATTGAACTCATGAAATTAATTTATACAAATTTCATTCATACACCCACTAGTGATATTCTAAATAATCATTCTTTTTAAAATTTGTTTGACCCTGAGAGTTGTCTTATCCAAATGCAGATATTTGTAGAACTTTATATCAAGATTCAAAGAAACGTTCAAAAAGGAATGTTTATCCGCTTTTAATTATGTGTTAATCATCTTGAGTTGCATTACTAAGATTATAATTCTAAACAAATTAAAAGCTATTGTAGTATGTACATTAGCTTTTAATTTGCTTTCACATTGTTTAAATGTAGTTTGACATACCACAGTTTCCGTCTCTACTCAGGATTTTTCTAGTGTAAAAATTCAAGATTACAAATTGAAATGAGCGAAAAAAATAACTTTTAAAATGTGTGTATACATTAAATCAGAATCATAATATAATTAGAGAAATAAACTGAATAATATGTTATAAAGCGAATTTATATCAATTTCGATTTCTTTCAAAATAGAGATTCCTTCGCACCTCACAAATCTCACAGAAACTCTCGGTTTGTGATTCGTGAGTTTTAGTTTTTTATATTTGGAATTTGGCAGCAATATGATTCACTGTTACGATACAAATTCTTGCTCACAAATTGGTTATCTAACTAGAAAATGGTATAACTAAAATAAAATAAATATTATTAGATGGAAATGTTGGTTTTCTTTGCGTTTATCTGAATAGTATCGTATATATAAACCTGTTGGAGATTTTTTTTCCCACACATCGAATAGAGACACATAGTCACATAATATAAAACATCTGACTACATTACTATAGCGTAAGATGAAGCTCTACAACATTTCTGTATTACTTTAGACTGCGAAAGATTTGTTAAAGCATTACAGGATCATACTCTGAAGGATCTCGCCGTTCTGTTTCATTTTCTTCCCCCTCAAAAACACATTATCTTAATACAATAGATTACTTTTGAAGGAATGGATTATTTGAAAACCTTGTAACTGTAAGAATTATTCTTTGACGTTATTACACAAAAAGCGGTTGAGAGCCTAATCTTTTGCTATGCGCTTTAAGATGTATAAAACCATTTTGAAACGTAAGGCCTACAAACCGAAACGTAAACTTTATCTTATTTCTGTACTATTCATTAGAGTTATATACATTCCCATCAATAGATACTGAATGGCTAAATATTCTGGTTACCCAAATGAATTCTTTTTTTTTTCCTCTCTTCTTTTTCTTAATTTTAAATAATCCGGAAAGTAAAGCTATAGAAAATTTCACTTCTTCATTAGAAATCTGATTTGGAATTTTGTTTTCCGAGATAAAAATTTTAATTCCTTATCTCTTTTCTCAACACAAAGATCGAAAAACGTAACATCGACATTTTGAAAACATTTGTAAACTAATAGAAGGGAAAAAACAGAATATAATGGTTTAGGAAGCATGTAAATATCTCTATCACTTAAGTTTCAGCTATGTTTGTTATAGTATATTCAGGCGTATAAGACGCACTTTTAAAACAAAATGTAAGATGGAAATTTATGGGTGCGCGCTGTACGCCAGCTATAAAAATGTTATGTTTGGAAATATGGAAAAAGTGAGCATACGAAAATTAGATTTCTGGGTGTAATTAAATTTTTTTTATTTAAACGAAATAACACAGTTTATGTATTTAAAAATTTTCGTTATAAAAATTCTGTTTCATTTTCACTTCACATCTGATCCATACTTCCATAGATCCAAGTTCCTCATATTCGGCTTAAGTTATATCTTCAAGCACATCATCGAATTCTGTTTCATTTTCGCCGTCACTTTTTCTCTGATCCACAGATCAATAATCATCTTCCGTTTCAAATAGACCGTCAGATATACCACATATATTAAATGGGTTTAATTTTATTCCGTGCTTTTATTATTTCCTGACACACTATTTATGGACTGGCATGACGTATTTGGTCTCCATTTCTAATTGTTTTTTTCACCTTTACGTTTGCTCGAGTATTCCACTGACGTTAAAAATATTCTATCGATGATTTATTGACATATATGTCTAATATCTGAACTAATGGCAATAATCCGCCTGGATAAACTCTCATATCTGTATAACACTCTTTCAACAACATATTTGTGTTATCCGTTAGATGGAGGCTGAACATGTCCCAAAGTATTGGACTTTCTTGATTATCTCAGACAAAAGGAAGCTTTTGCCAAATATTTCTTATCCACAGTTTCACGACATTTTTCTCCGCCGATCATTTCTCGTGAATACGGATGAAAACACTTTCGGGAAACTGTACTTCAGCAAAGATCCGTCTTTCTTTTAAAGATATCGATGGGATTTTAATTTCGTACGGTCGGCTAAGCAGGAGATCAGTACGGTGAGTTGAGATTTCTCGTTGGCCTATTGTTTCTATGGTAACCGTTATTTTTCTTTCATATCAATGTTTATTTATCTCCTACCGTATAAAAACTACTGGAATGACATCCATATTTGCAACACGTGATAGTAAATAAATTTTTCCATATTTTTAAAAACTCATCAAAGTTTTATCTCTATATTTCAGAAGCCTTTGAAAAAATTTTGTCTTTTTTTCTCGGAGAACTGAATTATTCCGTGAAGTAAATCGAATACAGAAACTCAGTTTGCTTTAGAGTTTTCACTTCCATTTGCACTCATTTTTTCTATTTTTAAGGCAAAGAAAAGTACGCTGTTTCTTGTTACAATTAATCCATTCTAGTGATGATGGGGATTTTCTACAATGCAGTTTCCAACACTTTCGCCGACGGTAAGCTATTTCATTACTTCTTTATGCAATACACATTTATTCTTTGGCGCAATAATCATTGTAAAATTTCATGCCTCTTCCACTCGTGTACGAAGCATTCACGAAAACCAAACTGCATGATTTCCATTTTCTTTCGCAAACTGAATGACTTAACATTTGAAACTTGCATTGTGTTTGTTTCGTTCGGCGAAAGCCATAACTACTGCTGAAGAAAGCACTGGATGAACTACACTTCACTAAAATCAAATGTGATATCGTTAAGTCTTTGATGTTGACATCAGAACCACGGCTTCAAATGTTTACAGAAAGAAGAAACATGACTCCTAATTCCGCAAATTCACTTTAGTCGAAAGTGCACTCTTATCCAAATTATGTTCCTTATTTCTCGAAGTCCTAGAATAACATTCTCTTCCACATCCAGAATGAATAAAAATCACCTCCTACCTTGCAGAAATATTTTCCCCGATAATCAATTTTCCTGCGCACCACCTTATCGCTTGCCAAACTGCAATGTTTCTGCAATTGACATATTTGCTCGTCTTTCCTAAGGTATGAAATAATCAAGAAGAGCTGTTGCGGGATATGATGGTTTTGGTATTGCCAAACCACCATGTGTATTTTATTGCTTTCTTTATTTACTAAAGATCTGATGCATTGTAATTAAGCGATATACGAACTTGATTTATATGCGATTACGTTTTCTTATACAAAATGTTCCAACAATGTGCTTATGCGTTGTAATTTCATTTATACAAAACTCAGTCTAGTTATATTTATAAAATTTTCAATAGCAAACGAATGTTTTTAAGAAAACAGTTTAAACGTTTTGGGTCAAGATACTTTTCAAAAAAAGTCTAATCCAAGAATTATTTATATGAGAAAATTTAATGTAAAAACAAATGGCGCACATTTTTACGTTTGAAATTTACTGGCATATTCCATGACAAATTTAGTAAGAGATTTCAGGTTATTACCAGCTATAGGAAGTCAAGGATTTCTAGAATAATTTACAAAGTCAAGGACGAGTTCTGTCTATTGTTAATTGGTATTTTCATTTCCAAAATAGAACGTTGAAAATTAAATTTTGAGAGAAGTCTTTTTAATTTTTTTGGCACGCTGCATAATGAGTTCATTTCAAAAAAGCTGAAAATAAAAATATCAGTTTTCTACATTTTACTAATTATTCTTTCCTCCAATACCTAGACTCATTTCCATATTTCGGAAACTTTCCTTTTGGTTATAAGAAATAAATCACAAAACAATTGACTGATGTCAATCGAAATCAGACGGAGATACTTATGTTCAAAATTATTTCATAACGAGTGCAAACTTTTTCCTCATAAAATTATGAGTGTCGGAGAAACATATGAAGAGCTAGGCTTCGTAATTTTTACAAAACAAATGACTTTAAATTTAAAAGTACCAAAGCACAAACATTTATGTTTTTCAAAACTTTTTTGTACTTGGAAGTCAATGCCTACCACAAACGACCAAGATCCGGTCTGAACTTTTGCAGACAGTGCACAGACATGCGTTTCGAGTACTTTTCATTTTGGTTATTTGCGTATGCCATATAACCTGCTCAAATATTCTCATGCTTGTGACTCAGAATTGAATTATCATTTTAACTGATATTTTTATGTGATGTGTAACAATAATTTTGTTTATTTTCCAGGATGAAGATTCAGGCCCCCTTTGCGCATACCGACTGTAATTTACTGTACCAGTTTACAATAACAAGCTTAATAGTAACCGACCGTCATAGGGAGATGCCCGAGGCTTAAAGGAACGCGAATCTCTATCAAAGTTGCAACTTGTGTAAATGCAATTTTGACTTTTAAATTATTTTATTTTCCCTTTCTCGTGTCAAAAATGTTTTTCTCTTCAATATTTAGTTTAATAACGTGAAACTTTAATTTAAATTTTTTTTTCGCTATTTTTACTTTAAAAAGATTTTAAGTTCTTTCATTTTACAAAAGTAATACTGATTTTAAAACCTATAAATATTTCCTTTTGGTTTTTTATTTTAAAAAATTGCTTTTAAATGCTCACTTTATTTATTTTACAGAAATATTATATACTCTTATAAGCTAAACATATTTCTTTTTCGTATTTCCATAAATGCCATTTTTTAAAAATATTTTACTCCTTTATATTAAGGGGTGTTGGAAACCCTATAGCAACAATGTTGAATTGGCCATTTTTGGATTACCTTTTCTGAAAACTGCTGTTCTTACAGGTTTGAAGGTTTTTACGTAATTAAAGTACATCTATCACCTCGCGCTCTTTCAACCACGAGGCAGGTTCGTCTATGCACTCGCCATAGTAGGAAAATAATCTTTATCTTTGAAATTTTATCCTCTAATTTATTACACATAACGGTACCCAATATACAATAAAACAAATATCACTAGTATAGTATACATTGAATTATATACATAATATAAGGCGTGCAAAACATGTTTTAAGTAATCTCAACTATATACATAATATAAAGCGCGCAAAACATGTTTTAAGTAATCTCTTTCCACACGGCATGGCTGCCGGTCCAATCGCTATAGTACCAAGTCTCGTATTCACCCCACCAGCCTGCCTCGATCGGTTTTTCCGAGGAATTTCGAATTCTTTTAATAGGGTGTCTTTAATCATAATATTGTTATTTCAATCCATTTCATCGAAAGTCGCGATCAAACTTTTAACTTTTGTTTTTAAACTCTGCAAAATAATTTTCCCTTCTTCAGAAATTTTATAGAGATTAAGAATCACTTCAGCATGATGTAAAAAGAACGGCCATTTTTCAGCTTTCGATGATGGGTCAATCATAACTCCTTTCATTATTTTCAAATGTTTCAATAATCGTTTCCCTTGCTCTAAGAATCTCTAAGAATCTCCTATATCTTAATAAAAATAAGAACCTTAATTTCTCATTTGCATATAAAATATACTTTCTCGGTGTCTACTGGCTTTAACGCCTGACATTCGAATCATGTTATTAACAGACATAAAAACAATTTTAATTTTCTAAATTAATATGGTTAATATATAAATTAAGAAGGACTTACCTTTGATCCCGATAGTGAAAATGTCGAACGAAGAGCACAACTTGACGCTGTAAACTTTAATCATGAGCACACTGCATTGGCACGTAACTTGACATGATTACAACACGGTAATTCATGTTACCCCTGATTTAACATTCCAAGATTTCACTAGGATGATGAACACTGATGATCACATTTTACCACTCACTGGCTGTTAACTTTTTAGCACATCACGCTTTCACAAATCTGATGAACTTATTCGCACACATGGCCTTAAACGCGCCATTTCCTTTCGTCATAAATATCTTCTCACATTCGTGAATCACATCGTAGATCCATTCGTGAAGAACTATCACCGAATTTCATTTTATAAATTTCAGTAACTTTTTACGGCCATATATATTTATTATTTTCACTATTTAGTGATTTCCTTTTTCACAATCTTATTCTATCAACTGCGCCGATTTGCACATCGCGCCGTTTCCACTGCGAGGCGGGTTCGTCTATTTCTCATGCACTGGCCATAATATGAAAATAATCTCCATCAGCTTTGAAATTTTATTCACTAAATTATTACACAATACACAATAAAACAAATACCACTACTATACATTTAGCTTAAGTTATCTCTTTGCACACGGCATGACTGCCGGTCCAACCGCAAAAGTCACAAGTCTCGTATTCTTCCCACCAGCTTGCCTCCACTCTGTTGTCCGGCGTAACTACGTCCCTTCCTTTAACCGTCTTTCGCCCCTCGCGGATAAAATGTTCTGGAAACGTCTTTCGCTAAGGGAAGGAACATCACAATAGCTAGCTGAATATCAATGCTGAATTTGAAAATGCAAATATCAGAAATCCTCATTTTATGAAATGTTTTCGCTTTCAACACCCCTTCAACTATTCTATTCTTTAAAGTCCTTTCTCTTTTTTTCTATTCTGATAAAACTTGATATCTAAATTTAATTCTTTGTCTTTTAATTTTTAATTTTATATCTCTGGTCGCATTTTTCTTTAACGATTAACATTTTGCATTTGGCTTATTATTATTATATTAAAATTATGCAAAATGAACAAACAGTAAATAATGAGATGCTCAATTAAAAACAAATACAGATTTAATGAGAAAAGGGAAATTTTTAATGTCATTACAGCTTGCCTCCACTCTGTTGTCCGGCGTAACTACGTCCCTTCCTTTAACCGTCTTTCGCCCCTCGCGGATAAAATGTTCTGGAAACGTTTTTCGCTAAGGGAAGGAACATCACAATAGCTAGCTGAATATCCTGAAGCGAGCTTTTTTACCATTTTAAATTTTAGAGTATTTTACGGAATATTTTGTTACGCGTAGTAAAATTTAGTACTGATTATAATCAAAAGCTCATTTCGGCAAATATTTGGAAACGTAGTAAATAAGGTATAAAAATTTCAGATACCTGTGAGCAGTAGTTCTTGAGAACAGGTACTACATCGAGTACAAAAAATCACGTTCGGGGAAAAACGCGATTTTATGTAAAAATTCTCAATTATCAAAGCATTCAATAACAAATTAAAGCTAGATTTTGTACAGTCCTAATTTTCATAGATTAAAGAATGGTGTTTTAAGAAATCTAAAATTGTAGAGAATTTGAAAATGAAAATATCAGAAATCCTCATTTTATGAAATGTTTTCGCTTTCAACACCCCTTCAACTATTCTATTTTTTAAAGTCCTTTCTCTTTTTTTCTATTCTGATAAAACTTGATATCTAAATTTAATTCTTTGTCTTTTAATTTTTAATTTTATATCTCTGGTCGCATTTTTCTTTAATGATTAACATTTTGCATTTGGCTTATTATTATTATATTAAAATTATGCAAAATGAACAAACAGTAAATAATGAGATGCTCAATTAAAAACAAATACAGATTTAATGATAAAAGGGAAATTTTTAATGTCATTACAAACAAGATTTCAAGAGGTTCTAGAGGCCGTTGCCTAAAAAAAAGAAAACAATTCGTCGTTTCCGGAAGAAATGAAACTTTAAAAAATATTTTCGTTGTCACAAAAACCAAACTTTTTGAAACATTACGTTATTCAAACTCTTACGTCACTTCCGAGTGTCACGTTATCTAAGATGGCATAGGTTTCGGCTACGTATCCAAGCCTCTGGCATCTCCTGAGAGCGGTTGGTTACTACACCTGTACCAACGATAGTGAACTTCCGGTGATATCCTTCTGCCTGTACCTGAATGAAACTGGCTCTTTTTGACGGCACACTAACGAAACACTAAAAAATCATGATTTAAACGACGATGATTTAAATAATTTAACTGGTATTTTAAGGACGAGGATTTAGATTAACTGCTGATGATTTTTTATTTAGGTAATCGTGAGTTTATGGTTTAGTGATGAAGAGTATGATTAATTGAGTAGGATGATAATAAAACTTTAGGTGATTGGGCTTTGTATCTAGGTGAAGATCTTTTATTTTGACGACGACTTCAATGATGATGATGAAGATGATACATAGGATGGTTTAGAATGACTAATGTGATTTGGGTGATGATGGTTTATCTTATTCTGACGATGATCAGGGTGATGCGATATACATGATGGTTAAAATGACGATGTATATTAAGTGATAATAAATATTTAGATGAATTTGATGGTGACATAGTTTTGACTGATGACGATTTTATACATGATGTGAGAGTGATTTATATAATAATTTAGAGGAGTTAGGCAATGAAGACAATGATTAAATGAGGATGAAGAAGATGATGATTTGGTTGATATTGCTTTCTATTTAGATGATCTGGAGGATTATGATTTATCTATCTCGACGATGATAATGGTGATGATGACATATACGACGGTTTAAACTGAAGGTATGATTTCGATGATGATGATTATTTAAATGATGGTATTGAATTATCTGGTGATTATTTTATAATTTCTTTCTTGGTTATTCAGATAACAATTTTGATGGTGATTTAGACGGTTGAGGTGATGAAGACGATGAGCAAATGAGTATCATATTGTTGATGGTGGTGATTTAGATGATACTGCTTTTTATTTAGTTGATTTTAGCTATGATGATTTATCTTAATTTGGCGATATTTTCAATGACGATGATGATGATAATATATATATGATGGTTAAACATGAAGATGTGTTTTGGGTAGTTATGCTTAGTTAGATGTCTTAGATTAGCAGATGAAGTTGATTGGATTTAGAAGGAAATTTATATAGATGATGATTTCAATGAGTTAGATATTGATTTAGATGAAGGTATATTCATTTGATAATGATTATTTAAACAATAAGAGGGTCGTCCGAAAAATTACTTTGCCGTAAACCATAAAAAACAAAGTCTTATTACCTGGAAAGACCTACTGCAAAAGATACAGCTATATTTCTGCTACATCTCAGCATAAGAAACATCGGAACTATACCAATGGTCATAGCGTCGGTTACCTGTTTCCATTAGAGTGTCATAGAAGTCTGTCGCCTGGGAAGAAAGGCAGCCCGTCACAGTTGTCTGCAACATTTCACCTGTAGGAATGTGTGCCCAGACAAGAACATCTTCAGGTGCAATAGCACGTGGAAGTACTTGACAGGAAGATCGGAGCCATAGGATGGATGGACATCTCCCAGTGAAACGTCTGCAACATATATTTTGTGGAATTCCCCGTATGAGTCCGATGTTGTCGTAGGACACCACAACACCAGCACTGAGCATCCCAAACCATTTGTTCTGAATGGCTCTTCAGATGTTGTCTAGTAATGCGCAATAAAGATCAGCTTTCACCGGAGCGCCACTCGCCAATACGTCAATGAGCAGAATGCCTTTACTATCCCAGAATACCGTGGACTTCAATTTCCGTGCATAGACTGAGGATCGTCTGGCGCGTGGAGCCCTGTGACGCCAATCAATCGTGAGTTGCTGGTTTCTGTGGTGAAGTGAGCTACCCACATCTCTTCACCTGTAACGATTCTGTTAAATTGCTTTCAATAAATAGATTTATGTATCTGCTGCCTCTAGTTCTTTGTGTTTAAGTTTTGAGTATTCGAAATGGAACTCAAATGCAATCAATCGTATATATAGATTACATATCAATTCATATATTTGAATTAAATACATATTTACTTACCGGCCCGAAACTTTCTTAACACGTTGAGCGCGGCGACGGTCACTGGGGACCGACAATGAACTTTCCGTGTGGCCGGCGTCGGTCCCTGGGGACCGGCACTGGAATTTTCGTTTGCCTGGCGTCGTTCCACGGGACCGACAGTATAAGTTAAAAAATAAATATAGTCTCAATGAAATGTGATCAAATTTAGCTTTAATGAAATGTATTGAAACATTCTAAACAAAAATACGGCTTAGCTTTAAGGCTTAGCTCGCTGCCGGCTGAACGGAAAGGACAGCAAATTCGGCGCCGAACTCAACGTGTTAATTGGAAAGCCACCGCTCGGCCTTAAAAACGCAGAGCAGTTTGATTTAAATAACCCTTGATAACACTATTCTATAACGTTCTTTGTACGTTAAAGTACATATAGCACATGAGTGTGCATCACACAGTAACATTTAGTTATTGTACATTGTTTTTAATCAGCACTTACTAGCTGAAGTTTCGTCTTATTAAACTATCCATATTGGTGTTTTTCATGCTCCTAAATTGTTTTTGTATATAAATAATGGAAATTACAATTGGGATGATCAGTTCCATAAAACTGTCAGTATTCTGCAATCCTAACCACATGACCAATGGTGCCCCAAACATACAAGAAACAAACAGGTATTTACAAGTAGGAATGATATCCGAAACGTTTGCTTGAACAAAACTCAGAACAAAATAAAACAAAAGGGTCGAATCAAAATGTTAATATTTCATAAAAATGTGCAGGATAATGTTAGATGTAAAGCCTGTTTTCGTTTCCCTGGCAGACGTACTAGGAAGTTTCATAAATGAAAGTTTTCTCTTTTGGTGGGATAGTGGCTGTGACCTATACATCGAACATACATTGCTGGACAGTACGTGTATAATTACAGATAGATAGATATAAGTAATTAATAGAGTATTTGGCAGATATAAACTCATCATTCAGATCTTCGAAAGTGTTCAAATAGTAAAAACACGATACCGTATGCTTTCACCACTTCACTTATGATGTATACTATGCCCATATGAGGTAATTCTGCCTGTTAGAGTTAACTAAATCTTAGCTATTGAAATATAGCATTTTAAAATTCTTTCCATGTGAATTTAACATGAATAATTTTACTCTGATCACTCTCTTTCTTTTCTGTTTGTTTCTTACTTCTAGCCATCTATATCCAGTTCTATATCTTCTACTTGTGCCTCTGATATTTAATGTAACGGCATTTTGCTTTAGAGTATGTAGATTTAAAATAATTAAAAATTACATTCCTATTTTCAAGATACTTTTATTAATTTTTCAAGGTAAACATTTTGATATTCGTCAAATGGAACTCGAAACTATAATTTAATTTTTATTAAATCTTTAATCTATTTCCATCACTATGCATAAAAGTGCCCTTTCTTGTTAAAATAACGAAATTGATTTCAGATTTACTAAAAATGAATCAATTCACTGTATATTAGAAAAATACGAGAAACAGACGCATATTTTTTCGAATAAAAAAAATCGAAAAATTAAGTGCTTATTTAAGTCAAAAATCTCAGGCGAAAAACTGATAAGGCCTTATAAGGCCTTATGTGTTGTTCCTTATAAGTTATGTGAACTTCCTTATAAGGCCTATTAAATTATGCACACTTTTTGCTGCTGATCATTTAAATTTATTTCTTCGAATTGCTCTTTCAAACTTGAATACCCGATTCCTAAAAGAAAGTTGCTGATTTTGAAATTACGTATACTGCACAATTTTGGTCGTGCGTTTATGAATTTTTTCTAATTTTTTTTCTTTATTAGCGGAAGTACCCGATGTCAATTAAGTTAGATTGAAAGCAATGTATCTAACAACAGAGAGAGCGATACCGTTGTAATCCTTCTCTAACGATGTAAAAAATACGATTCATAGTTATACATTTTTCAGTCTGGTGCGATATGGAACCCCACATAAAAAATTCGATAGAAAAATATAATTCTCTCTCATTGTATCAGAAGCAATGCCACTCAGCTTTTAGTGATTTTCGTCTTTCTAATCAAATGGTCATAACAGCTCAAGTTCCGTCCAATATTTCACCTATATTCAACTTTAGTCGATTTAGTGTCGCAAAACATTTATCATAATTGATCAGAAATCAATAACGCAAACAAACAAACAAACACACAAACAGACGTTCTTCTTTATATGTATAGGTTTTGTAAAACTTACAAATTTTTTATTAATAAAATGCACGATTTGCAAGCGAGCAGTAGCAACACTTTTCGAAATAAAGCAATTCTATCTCCAACGCCCGAGACTGTTACCACTAGGAAAAATGAGTGCGAAAAATAGAACTTTCAGAATTTTTAATTAGTATTTTGGCTCATGAAAGTGGTAAAGATGAGAATAGTCTAAATGGCTTCCCTCGAATTTTCGGAATCGGGAATAACGTATTTAATGTTTGGGAAAGCTATTTTTATTTTATCTTTTATCTATTTTCGTATTTTAACAAACTCTAGGATTTGAAACAGAGCAATGGTAACAACTTTCGAAATTAAGCAGATTTTCGTCTCCAGCTTGAGAGACTGTTGCCACTCGGGAAATGAGGAAGAAAATTATCATTTTTCCGAGTTTTTAATTTATAGCTCTGATTTTATCTACTTTTTTTTTTTTTTTTTTTGGAGAAAAGTGACGTCGACCTATTCCGGGACCGATAAAAGAATTGTAGAAAGTTTGGTGGTGATAGCTATAGTAGTGACCGAGTTATAAGAGGACGAACACACAAACTTTCTTCTTTATATACTATATAGATAAAAAGTATGAAACTTTCCCAAATGTAAGTATACGAACCGCGAGACTCTATTAAAATTTGGATTTACTTATTTGACAAAAAAGATTTTTTTAAAAAATTTGACATCGCCAAAACATGAATATTTTCGTGATTTAAAAACATTTCGATAACTGGAAGTATATTCCTACAAGCAACGATTGCAAAAATAAAGGTCGTGTAGGGACTTTTAAGCCGGATAAAGGATGTTGGTGTACATATACGTGAGCATATACATATACGGTTGGTACAGCTAACCTGCAATATAAAAGAGAGAAGCACGCCTACTCTTTAGAAAATTTCAATATTATTCGGCTAATCGTTTTTGAGTTATACATACACACATATATTATATCTACATACATACAGAGAACACGAAAAAATCCCTTTTGAATGCATTATAAAATATACTATGAAAAGGAAGAAGTCTTTATTCTGTCCGTATGAGATGTCGCACAAAAATCATCCAAATGGATTCAGAAATGGACAAAATGGATATTTCCACTGAAATGTGATACTTGAAATTTTTCGTAATTATAATATTTCCTTTATATTGTAAAAGGCAGTAATAAAAAATTACCTAAATGGGAAATCTTAGAAAGATGAGAATTAGTACCAGATTTCCACAGCTATACTTTTAAGAAGTGGTCGTAAAAGAAAGTGGTTCGTTGAGAACTTCGTTCTAAAAGTTCAAGCAATAACTAAAAAATTTTCGAATAAATTGTGTCTGAAAACTGTATGTTCCGTCGTTCAAAAGTAGTGGACTGTAAATTCACTTGATGTTCCCTCAGTGTAGAACCCAAGAAACCTCAGAGTCATAATGTTGACCGAAACTACTTTATTGGCTTTCAAACATTAAGTTGGCTGAGGAACAGAGAAGAACACGTTGAAATCTCCGACTTCAGTAGCGGTTCACCAAGTAAACTCAGGAGAACCTCTGCTTAGTTGAAACTCACAGCAACCTAAAAGCTCTAAACCCGAGCTTTACGATCGTAACAAATTTGTGTCTGCGCCGCTCCTCGGTACAAAGAGAGAAATACAATTTGCGTAACATAGAACTAAAACATTTAATCTTTTGCAGAGCACTGTACGTTAACGTCGGATTTTCAGCAAGAAACGTTGTATGCAATCTATTTAGTCCTAAATAAGTATACAGGTAAAATGTTGTAAAAATTGCACTTACCGTTTTAATTCTGTGGGTGTCCATGAGGTGGAACACTGCGCCGCCAGAGCTTTTAAAAGTGCGACTAAGCGAGCATTGCAGGGAAGCACGAAAATGAGTAGGAGCGTTTGCATAGGAATGAAAAAACTCTGTATTATGGCTGTATACATGGTTTCCTGGATATACACAATATTCTTGAATATATACGGATAAATGAGATACATATCTATATACACAAGTCCTATATACAAAAATGTTTATAAATTTTCCTATTTCTTAGCTTCGTGAAATTGTTCAAAGCAAGTCACACCTTTTTGATGGAAGCACAAACCAACTAAGATTAAAATAATTAACTACGATTAATATTAACAAAAAAGAAAAATAAGCTTATAATATATAGATACACGAAAAATATCTACACAATTATTGAAAATAAACGGGAATGAGGCTAAAAAGAAAGCAAAAAATTCGCGTAGGTCTAAGTAAAGATGAGTCAAGCTACTAATGAAATTCCCGCCTAAAACTACCCCCAAAAATTTCGAGATGCCAATATTAATGCTTTCATAACACAAAAACCACCTCGCCCCTCAATGCTGCTTTGTTTGAATTCATTCCCTCCCCAAAAAAATCAACGGAAACAGAAAACGAGAACAACGGATGTTCTCTCCTAAGAGCACAGATGTTCTGATTAGTAAGAGCATGAGATTGCTAAAGGCTCAGGGTTCCCGCTAATGGAACACCTGGTTTTATTCAATGATTCTGGGTATGATTTTTGTATGAAAGATTAAAAAAATAATTTGGAGTACAGCCAGCAAAATTATGCCTACTTTTTCTGCAAATAAAATTTTTATATCATTAAAAAAATAGAGAAAATTACTTGAAAAAAATGGATTTTAATAACACATAATAAATTAAAGTTATGTGTCTCCTTGTGATATGCTGCTATCTACGGTTTAAAAAGAAAAGTTCAAAGTATATTATAAAAGCATTTTTATCTATTTACGGTTGAATTTAGAGGCTTTCGAAGCGATTCAATTTGGGTGTTCCATGTAGTGGCACACTGAGACACAAAAGCTTAACCATATTTTAGAATCATTTATAAAAATATCTAAATGTAAAGTTAAATATAAAATATTCGTTTCAAAGCGATCGTTGACGATTCCATATCTCTTTAGTCTTCCGTTGCATCTTAGAGAGACATTGTGAAAAACCTATATTTACTTATTTTCTCAGAAACATCGGTCATCTTAGGATGGTAATCGACAAGAGAATTTATTGTACCTATATTTTCTTTTTGTAAAATTCTGCGTTTACATTTTCTAGATCTAAATTTAAATTTGATCTTTCTCAAAAAAATAGTGTGAAAATGAATGCATTTCCGTTAATAATCTATTCCGGTTATAACTCTATCTGGCAGCAGTGGTCCAGAGGTAAAGTCATTGAACACTGGTAGCTAGACCCAGCACAAAAACACGCTGCTTGAGAATTTTGTGGTTTTTCTAAAGTGTAATGTGCGTACGAAACTTTTCCTGAGAAAGTCCACCCCAAACGCTTCCCTCCCCTTAGGAAAAGAGCCCTAACGTGCTCTTCCAATAATCCAATAAATATAAATACGGTACTGAAATATTACGCAGTTCATCCTGACTTGTGTCATCACAACTAACGAATCGCAACATGCAAAGGATACTTATATAAAAGGATTACTTTGAAGAAGCTGAAGGAAAAAGAACAAAAGAAGTCTTAATTTTATTCAAAGAACATAATATTAGAAATTTCAGACATGCATAAAACTTTTAAATACATTTAATCTAAAGTAAATGCTCCTTTTCCCTTTTTTAATTTTTTAAAAATATATTGTTCATGAAGAACTGCCAATACAACTTTATGAAATGACTTAGGTAAATAATAACGTTTAATAGTTAAGTAAATAAATTTAAAATTCTCTTAAAATAAAAAATAAAAAACTGCGTAGTACTCCCATACGTATCATTAATTTTCTACTTCCTTTCAACTTTTCAATGCAAGAGTTCCTTCTTGGATTTTTAGCAAAAATTATTAATGAAAGGAAATATATGAAATATAGAGGTAAAAATATTCCTCATTCTTACTCGCACCTAGAATTCATTACTCGAATACGCACCAGCACCTTTTAAAAGTAGAAAAGATATATCTGCAGAATAATCGTCCTGCGATTATTTTATTTACTCTCTTTTATAGGAATATATTTTCCACGACGATATTTTTAAACTGCGAAGTTTTGGAACCGCTTTCTGTTCTTCGTCGATGTTTTGTACCACGATTGTTTTCTTCGATGATGTTTTAGACTTACGATATGTTTTCCTGCCTTCTTTTCTCCCACATGTTTTCTACAACGAAGTTTCCGTCTTACGTTGTTTTCTCCGCTACGTTTTCGTCCGCGATGTCTTCGTCGGACCTCCTAGAATTCACTCGCAAGCAAGCGAAGTAATCGTTCCATTTAGACTCTTGTCCTTCGACAAAATAATACCTGGCCCATTATGGATTTATGCAAATATACAGAGACGTATAAGATTATGGGGTTCATTTAAAAATGACTTTTCAGTCCACTTTCATATTAGTTCGATTACAATTAAAAACGAACATGAGAAAGGTGTCTAAAAATTTGCGTCTTATAATTAGGAATTTTTGAATAAGATTACAATCATTTTTTTTTTCTTATGGTTGGCACTTGCCTATGTCGGCATCGTCCTGTCCTAAGGCCAGATCGGTAGTCTCTTTATCATGGAGGCGCCTAGTAGGCGGGCCATCATTGCCTCCTATGAAGGGACAGACAATTTAACAGCCATGCCTTCTCCGGGATTCGAACCCGAGCCCTTCGGTATCGCACTCAGTTTTCCCTAACCACCATAACGGTAAAAAAGGCTTGCAGCTAAAGATTTGATTTTATTCTTGACTTATCATTATAGTCGTTAGAATATTTTATTCTCACAATTAAATATTGTTTTTTTTTTTTTTTTTTTTTTTTTTTTTTTTTTTTTTTTTTTTAGCTTGTACAACGATGATTCAAATTTTAGTGTGTTTCCAGCATCAAAGCGGTGCGCACATTGATTACAGACATGTTGTTTAAAAAAATAAAATTTACGAAAAAAAAATGCAGATCAATTTTTTAACAGTGGGAATCAATTTTTCGTAACTATTTCAGTAGTGTCAGTTAGGTCAGACTTGTAGAGATTAATATTAAAATATTAAAACTGAGACTCGGTCTTTCAGAAAGCCTCACAAGTACTTTCTCTCTTTCCATAACAATGTATGTTATTGTCGTTAGGATTGATCAATACCAGTATTGATCACCGATAATTTTTAAGAAAATCTGTGATAACTCTTTACCGACTTTTAAACAAAGGAATGAAGCTTATCCAGGGTGAGCTGTCAAGTACTTCAGAAACTGTGTTCTTAAACGTTTAAAAATATTTCATATCTTTTAATGAAATACATCTGACACTGAAGCATGTCTCCATTCGATGATGCCACCGATGCTTGAAATTATATTCACAGTTTCAGCATGTTTATAATAAAAATTGTAACCAATGTGCTACTCACTAGTTTTCTCATATACTCCTGCGCTTTATGTACTTTAAAATTACAAACGGCTACAACTGTGTCTCTGTTCACCTTGTTTATTTAATCAAACTACTTTGTATTTAACTGACAGAGTGTTGGCTTTATAGTAATATATACTTCTCACACTTCTGCTGCTTTGTTTTGTGTTTAAAATGTTTCTTCAGTTTTATTTGGACCGTAAACGCTTCAAGAAAGTAATTCAGAAATCTGATTTAGAATGTGCGTGTTGATGATTGACTGATTCAGATGCTTGATTATTTTCTGATTAGATCTCATTTGCGTCTGCAAGAAGTGCCAATAATTAGGTAATAAATCTATGCAGACTTTTCGTCAGAACTCGTTGGTATGCAAGTAAATAAAATGCTTACACAAATGAATAAAATACTCCTCATATTACCATTTCGACGTTTCATATACAGATAATTTGACTAAAACCTGATAATAATTTATATTTTCTCTCTCATTTTAATGTTTCTTTATACTTTTATAAACGTTCTTCCAAATAAATGTTTCCACAAAATTATTACAATAGGTTCTCAAGTATTACTCTCTTAACCTTCTAAAACCGGGCCGAAATTCTCATATTATAGCTTTCAGACCAGCGCGATCCGAAACAGTTTTGCCCCCTCTTTGACATTTTCCTAATGAGAAAAGTCGTCAGTTCCCCTCCATGGATGAAGTAAAATTTGCATGTTTGTTGGACGCCTACGTCCCACAGCAGAGGAGTTGCTAGATTTGCAATTTTTTCGATGATTATTTTGCTTTCATATTTAAATGAAAGCAAAATTCTAAATAAATAGTGCATAAATAAATGTGCAGTACTGGATGCATATCCAGTGCACACTTTATTTAGAACAAAATGTATGCAATGTTTATATTTCATTCATTATTTCTAATCAATCTCGTAAATAATTTGTGAATATTTTAACTTTGTTTTCACTCTTCATTTATATTCGCGTATTTTCGTATTAGAAATTAGAAAGCGAGAACAAAATTTAACAAAATATAGTAAATACAGACTAGATCTGTAAGTCTGCAGGCCGGAATGCGATTTTAATAACATATTTTCATTAATAAAATAATGGTAATGACTAATTTAATGAAATAATAATAATAATATTTATTACCATTAGATGATTAGAATGAGATTCAATACAATTAGATTTTGAGATGAACTCACAGCAATAATAAAGCTTTACATAACAATAACAGAGATTTAAATCTGCTTTTTTCGATAATTTTGTTATTATAATATAAAAATCAAAATCCGAGATATATTGGTTGCGTTTAATAATTAATTTTAACAAATATTACATTGGACTATCAGGCAAAGAAGGTATATCTTTAACGAGAATTTTTCTTTGTAAAATTGGCTTTTGTTTATGTTAGCCGAGAAAAAAATTCGTGACTTATACATGCAATCATCAAAAGAATTTTGAGAACAGTTTTAAATGTTCATGAAGAATTAATTATACGTCAATTTCTTTCCATAGGTAGAAATTTCGTCTAAAACTATCGTTATATCCAAAAGTTGATGTCTATTTCATTTTCAACGAATATTCTATTTGCACATAATATATTTTGTAATTTATTTTAGAAAGAGTAATCTTTCACGTTTTCAAAAGAATAAGGAAATATTGGGTGTTGATACCATGTAGTAAATTTGTTTTTTATATTTCTTCCAGTAATGAAAACGATTACCCTGCAATATTTTCAAAGCAAAATTAAGAAAACCGTTTACGCCAAATTTTGCATAAAGTATCTTCTCGTGTATATTTTTATTTAAAGTGTGGAATTTTCTCTTTGAAAATATCAAAAATCATGAAGAGCAAAATTAATTCATGAGAAATAACTTTGAAATGCAATAATTCCATTGTAATATGACATAGTGGATAAAAGTGCAATACAGTTTATTTATTCACAAATAATCCCCCTCATATGCGTAATTTATGTACTGTCGATTGAGAAATATATGTTAGTAAATTAAACCGGTTAATTCAATATTTTTCCTTTATCAATATTTTTACCTGCTCTTCAGTAAAGCGTTAAAGGTGGCTGAACACTTATAGCTCGCTTGGATTTGAATCCCGGATAAATAGTTGGATTCGTGGTTTTTGTGTAACGTAAATGCAAGCCAGCTTCTCTTAGAAAGTCCTCCGCGAAGACATAACTCCCCTTATACAGGTAATCGTTGGGTGCTTTGATGTAATTCAGTAAGCGAACAAATTAATCCAATCAATACCGAAGAACGGGTTGATTACATGTGGAGGTTTCCACCAGGAATGTAAATGCGAGCTATTTTCTCTTAAAAAGGTTTACACGAAAGCATCCATTGCCTTAAGCAGATAGCGTTCGCGTGCTTTTCCGTAATCCAATCCTAATTTTCATACATTTAGTAGTAAGTTGACGTACACCTTATTACAGACAAAATAACAACTTTTTAAAGATATTTTTTATCAACTTGTCTGAATTCTCTCTATCTCTTGAAGAGTATAAGAATTTCAGCAAATAAAACTGGCAAAAATTTTATAACAAAAATTAAAACACGCTTAAAGCATTACACTACACGCTTAAAGCATTAATGTGCAAATTACAACATTAATTTGCACGCTTAAAGAGCGTGCAAAATCGCTGACGTTTTAATCATAGCAAAAGTCAGTACTAAAAAAAATAGCATTAAAATTATGAGACAGATTGAGAAAGAGATGGCGTCTATTTAATTTTCAAGTATATTAGCGCGAGACGAAATCTGCGGTTTTTGCCAAAATGTAGCTAAACTTATAAGAAGAGGGAAATAATGCGTAGCCAGCGGCTACTCTGAGCAGCGACAATGGACCAACCAAAGATATACAGATAGGCGATTCTCTAAAATGGAGAGGGCATGGATGGTACGACAGTTGTACCAACGGCGGCGTCTGAGAAAGTCATTCTCCTTGTACAACTTCTGTACCAGCCGGCTTCGAGAGGTTAATCGCATTTACGTTTACTCGGCTGGAGAACTCAGTAAAGGACTTCTTACCACAATGCCCACAGTTGGATAATCTTCGGTTTCTGGCAAGTACTATCTTAGCTGGTAAAAGGCAGCAGACCAACAATAAAGTGCTATTCACATTCAATGTTCCCATGTTTAGCTATTGCCTATTTTGCCTTTCTGCTCACTTTTCAAATATTTGATTTTGAGTGAAACGATCGTTAAGATAGTAGGTGCTTTGAAATTTATAATCATTCATCCTTTGGTATTTAATTAGGAAAATTCTCATCGGAAGACTCAGTGTGAAAGTAATTCAGCTAACAGGGAAGTACTGCTATATGCGGTAGAATTACATTTGCATAAAGGTATAAAATCGGCCCTTTAAAAGAGCTTCAACGTTTTCATATGAACGTGTATTTCTGTTGAAATTCAACTAGTTGCAAAAGCACAAATCTTCATAATTTATTTTGAGATGGTGGAAAAACAGTGCTGATGTGTTATCAAGCTAAAAAAAAAAAAAAAAAAGGGAGGACTGTGCTATATCTCCCGTTCTACTGGGCCGATTGACAAAATTCAGACTGCGTTTTTCATGTCTCGAAAGCGCGACTTAGGAATATATTACATTTATACATAGCACTATTCTAACATAGGCATCTAACATAGGCATGTGTTGAAATCTTACTGCAGCTTTGGATTAGCGTGAAACGTGATTGTTTACAAGCTCTTTTGCGATTTCTAAATTTCTTTTGACTTTTTTGAAGGTGTTTTTATTATAACATTGCAGTTTTGTTTAGTATTTTTATCATCTGATAATTATGGAAAATTGTGAGGAAGATGTAAAAAATAAAAGATCTTATATTCATCGACCAAAGAAAAGAAAGTTCCAGGGAAATCAGCATAATGATACAATGAATAAGAAGTGTGGTGTCAGTTCTTCGTTTAAAAAATTAAATAGTGACACTGTTTTGCCACCAAGAGATAAAGATAACTTTAGAGCCTAATTTTAGTGGTTATAGACTATTTGATTTGGATATCCTATTTCAATTTATTGAAAATAATTTATGTTGTAAAATTTGTAATGTTCATTTAAGTGAACTATTTTATCATGGTTTAAGCTCAAAATTTGAGTTACTATGCTAAAATTTGTAATGTTCATTTAAGTGAACTATTTTATCATGGTTTAAGCTCAAAATTTGAGTTACTATGCTCAAAGTGTTCATGTAAAAGAACTTTCAGAAACTCTAATATGATGGGTGTCCGAAACAATATATAAGAGCTAAACAGAAGATTTACGTATGCAATGCGAACTCTTGGTCAAGGGAAAGCTGCTATGCAGAAATTCTGCTGCGTGATGGATCTCCCTCCTGTGATTGCACATCGTTCTTTCAAATTCGTCGTTAAATGTGACTGTAAGTAGAGACGGTACGTGGAAGACTCGAGGACATACGTCTTTGGTTGGAGTCTGTTCCGTAATAGGGTCAGAAAGCAACACAGTAATCGATACAGAAATACTGTCTTTATATTGCAAAGGTTGCGAGTCATTTCTAGGAAATGGCGTAAATGAACACAAGGCCTGTTTGGAGAATCATGCTGGTTCTTCAGGAAAAATGGAAATGAATGGAAAGATAAACAATTTTTCATGTTCCATGGAAAAAAGAGGTGTAAAATATACTTCTTATATTGGTGACGGTATCAGGTTCAATGTTCTGTCTTACTTTCTTCGGTAACATGCAAGGACCTGACTCGGAACAGAGAGCTTACTAAAGCTATGTTCAATAACTGTGGGAAGTAGACAGGATACACAAGAAGGGTATACAAAACCCTTTGTTTTTCTCTCTTTACAATAATTTCCGTACTTCGGAATACAAAGACCCACTACTTGTGGTCTAAACGTAAGAATATAAAAATATTTAACTAAACTCTAACTTAACTTTGGAATAATAAACGTGGAAGATTGGCCTTATATTAACAGGAAGCCGTATGTAGTACAGAGAACTGTTAACACTACAATACGTTTAAAAATTATCACGAGGATTAAACCTCTGGCCTGGAAGGCAACCAGCAACTGAGTAAAACTTCTAAGGTAAGCGGCCTGCTTCGACTAACTCGATCCTCTCTCTCGCTTGGCAAAAAGCCACAACTTAAGAACTTGGCGTTCGCCACACAAATTTTGCATAAATAAGTTAACGCTTTTAATTCTGGCCGGAAATAGAAAATAAGAAGTGATAGTAAAGATTTAAAATAAAATAAACGTTAGTAAAACTTAACATCCTTACATACTTCCCGCCAGAGTTAATTAGTTTTAAACTGAGGTCTAAAACGACCTTGTTGAAAACTTTTAGCTCTAGAATCTAACGCGAGGCCAATCTTTTACAAACATTTCTCACTAGAAACTAGAAATTAAAAAAAAAAAAAAAAAAAAGAAATTTGTTTTTACAATAGCAGCTCCAAGGACACGCAATTTTTCATCAGTACTGCATCTAAACAGGAGCTTTTATTTAAATCTGGTTCCTTCCAGAAATCTGGAAGGAAAACTAGTTTAATGAAATGTTACACAATGAAATGGCAAGTAACATGCATATTTATATTTCTCTTAACATTCTTATTTCATTCATGACTATTTTAATTATCTCTCCCCGTGCTCTCTGACATGTGTTGTAAAAGAACACCAAACACGAATGTGTTTATGTATACGTGTTCAACACTTCCTCCTACAATCAAAACACTAACGTGTTAAAAATTCAACATACCAAGACCTCGTAACACACCCTAACTTCAACTCTAAACCCTGAGGTACTATTCTGAAAGTGGCTAACTCTGAAGTGTAGCGTCAGAGAGCCTAACTACATTCATTCAACCTTTAACACATATTCACCATGATTTGGTCTTTTTACAGTCACACGAATAAAAAAAAGTTTTAACATTACTTTCACTTTTACCATATCACGGTATTCTTAACATTTAAAATAACAGTTCACATTGTATATAAGAACATATTAACATGCCGTTAATTTTACGCATTTGAAAACATACATTAGTAGTACATTGTTAACTTCTATTCTTTTCAAATCAAGTGCTAATTCTTCTACATTGAAATACTACATTTCAAAAAGTCTTTCAGACTAAAACTTCTTTCTTGCCAGAATGTTTTAAATAAAATTTATACAATAACTTTTACAATACTTAAGTCTTTACATATTCCTATCATACATCAACTTTAGTTTTACGCGCGAGTAATTGAAAAACATAATACCAAAATCGGTAAAAACTCATTTCTCGCCTTTTTGGCGATAAAGGTAGACCTCGCATGACGTAAAACTTCTTGAAATCTGCCACTTGCATTAAGAATGAAAGATTAACTTAAGTTTGCAAAGTAACATAAAATTTTATTTATCTTTGTTATATTCGGACATTCTTTTCTGAGCTCAGTCCTGGGAGGTAGCGCAGATTCTCGTTTGATTTATCCTCCTTTTTGTGCGGGCTCGCCCTTCAGTGCCTTCCTCTAGAAGCTTTCTTTTTTCTCCAGTTCGGTCACCCTTGAATACCTTCTTTTTCGCCTCTGCCTGTGGTCTTGGCCGTTTGATGGCAGCTGGTCTTGGCGGAATCGGGAGACTTCTTTCGCGTTCCTGCTTGGACCTCGTTGGTGGCCGTTCAAATTTTCCTTGTAACTTTTTCTCCGCCGCTGGTGGCCCTTCCGCAGTTCGGCGACATTTGCTGCGGAGAGTCCTGTCGGATGAGAAGATCTTCCGTTTTAGAGCCGGATTATAGTTGCCGTCATTTCTGCTGGCTCTCTTTGCATACGTCGTCCTTCTCCCTTCTTCATTCTGGGGGTGTTCGTAAACTCTCTTTTCTGGACGGTGGAACGGCTTCTTTTTCTTGTTACCTTTAATTTTCCGGCGGGGAAACTTTCTTTTCACTTGCTCCTGCCTGTTAATGGCTTGCCCTTGAACTTTTCGTTGTTCCACCTATGGAGCTTGTGCCCGCCGTGTCTGCCGTGCCGGATCCTGCAAAAGATCTGTAAATATTTGCATTTTATTACGATCATAGTAGGGTTTGATTTGATCAATGTTTGCGGAGCAGGTTTCACCATTCCTGGCTTTTAACACTACTACAGCGTGAGTTATTTTTTCTATGACATATGGTCATTCAAATCGTGGAAAAAATTTGGCAGTTTTATCTTCTGGTGTTGAAGAAAGTGAATGCTTAATTTTTAACACTTCATCCCCTACTTTATAAGTTACTCCCCGTCGTTTCAAGTCATAATACAGCTTTTGTTTTCTCTGTGCTACTTCAGTATTCTTTTTTGCTTCTTTAATTAGTTTTTCTATATCACCCATTTTACATTCTGGCGCGCTTTGTTGAACATAAAATAATTTATCTAACGGCGTTATAATCTTTCTGCCTAAAAATAAGTCAGCAGGAGTTTTGCCCGTTGTATCATGTTTTGCGGTCCTAAGGGCGAAAGCAAATTCATTGACATAGTTATCCCAGCTTTTATGAAAATTGTTAACATAACTACGGATAATTTTCACTATATTTCTATTCACCCGTTCCGCTATATTTGATTGCGGCCGATACGGAACTATTTTTAAATGACGTATGCCCAGTTTTTGGCACATGTCTTCAAATATATTACTTACAAATTGAGGACCATTATCCGATATTACTTTTAGGGGCGCCCCGTATTTTAAAATATATTTATTTAAAATATAATCAGTAACTAATTTCGCGGAGGCTCGTTTTAAGGGAACAATTTCGGTCCACTTACTAAAATGATCAACCATAACAAGGAGATAGCGACATTTGTTTAACTGACTTTTTGGGAAAGGGCCCAATAAATTGATGCCAATTATTTCATTTGGAAATTCGGATTTAATACTATTTAGAAACCCGGCCGGGCGGAAATTAATATAATTAACTGCTTGACATGTTGGGCAGGACTGGACATACGCCCTTGTTAACTTTTGCAGTTCAGGAAAATAGACTGCCTCGCGTACGCGTTGGATAGTTTTTCGAATACCAGCATGAGAAGCTAAAGGGCTGTCATGGTGCTCCTGCAGAATATTTAATCTAAGACTAGCTGGGATAACAGGTCGAAATTCGTTGTTGGAATTCGTAGTTTTTGTATAAAATAATAGACCATCTATTAGTTCGTAATGGGGCGCCCTATTTCTTATCGCCACAATATCTTGGTGGCTAAAATTTTCAGGATCCTTTAAATACTCGTAAATGCTTCCAAACTCAGGATCCTTACCCAGTTCGGTTATTACAGTTTCTCGGGAATTTATTGTACATGCTGTGAGCATTGCCACCTTTACAGTTTTACCTTCTTTATCTATTTTAATTCTGGATAGGGCATCTGCTACGATATTTTCCTTTCCGGGGGTATGCTTGATTACCAGATTATATTCTTGTAGCTTGAGTGCCCATCTTATTAACCTTGGGGATAAGTTTTTCCTTCAGTACAATCTATCTAGTTGCCGCCGCATGATCAGAGTACACTGTTAATGGCGCCTTTCCAAAATAGACTCGGAACTTTTGCACTACTAACAGAACTGCAAGTGCCTCTCTCTCGGTCGCGGAATAGTTTCTTTGTGTTTGATTTAAAGTTCGGCTAAAAAATGCCACGGGCTGCTGATTTTGCGAAAGTAGCGCTCCTACCGCATAATCCGAAGCATCCGCTGAAATTTCTAAATTCTCATCCTTTTCAGGAAATTTCAACACAGGGGCTTGCGTTAATGCTTGTTTTAATTTTTCTAAAGCACTATTGGCTTCGGCCGTCCACTAGAATCTTGCCTTTTTCCTTTTTAATTTTAACAATGGTTCAGCAATAGCTGCAAAATCTTTTATAAAGGACCTATAATATGAACAAAGTCCTAGAAAAGAAGAGAGCTTCTTCGCCGTGTTTGGAGTCGGATACTTTTGTAGAGCGATTATTTTTGATTCGTCTGTCTCTATTCCTTTCTGAGATATTTTGTAACCTAAATATTTTAATTCAGGGGCTGCAAATTTGCCCTTTTCGACATTAACTTTTAGACCGGCCTCATTTAATAAAGAAAACACCTGTCTTAAATCCTGTACATGTTGGTCGAGATTATCACTAGTAATAATGATATCCTCTAAATGGATAAATGTGGACTTTCCATGAACAGGCCTTAACACAATGTCCATACATCGCTGAAATGTTGCCGGTGCCCCTGAAAGGCCAAACGGCATACGCAGAAATGCATAAGTGCCAGACTTGGTTATAAAAGCAGTCTTAGGCACGTCCTCAGGCCTAACCCCTATTTGAAAATAACCAGTCGTTAAGTCTAAAGTCGTCATATATTTGGTGGATGTTATGTTCCTTAGAATTTCTTCAATAATAGGTAACGGATATACCGGATATTTAGTTATGGAGTTTAATTTACGGTAGTCAATTGCGAATCTCCACCTTTTTGGATGTGTCAATGGATAGTCATTATTTTTCTTACATAAAACCACCGGGCTAGCATAACTACTTGAGATGGGCGTTATGATCTTTTTACGTAGCATATCGGTGATATGCCATTCTGTAATTTTTTCCTTATTCTTATCATACCGGTATGTTTTGTGGCGAACTGGCATTGAATCTCCGGTGTCAATACTATGATTAGTAACCTGAGTAAATCCTGGAATATCACTAAATAACGAAGCAAATTGACTTACCACTTGTCGGATTCTTCGTTGCTCTTCATTAGGCAGGTGGTCAAGGTTTAACATCGGCGGTTCAGCCTTTTCTTCACGAACTGGTTTCATTGTCATCTTAAGGGACGCTTCATTAAAATCTAGCGTTGCTTGTGCCTCTGAAAGAAAATCTATTCCTAAGATAATATGTGCTTGCAGATTCTTTACTATGAAAAACATAACCTTTACTTGTTCGTCCTTGATACGGACATACAGCGGTAATTTACCTATACACTTACATCTTTCTCCTTGCGCAGCTAACACTGTCGTATTATGTCGTATGTCGCATTATAATTATATATACGATATTTACGAAAATACTTCCTAAAAAAATCTTCTGCCACACAGGAACACTGCGCGCCTGTATCCAGGAGTGCGGTGGCTGGGATATTATTCACCAACACTTCAATCTTCGGAAGAGTCAAATTTTTCACCATTACTGTATTTAACTTGAAGGAAGAGGGGTTTTCGTGGCCTTCGGATTTCCGCACCCTCCCGGCAGCAGAAATCCGTTTTAGTTTAACTTATTTTTCATTTCCGTGCTTTCCTTCTTTTTCCACTGGCCTTGAGACATTTTTCCTGGATTGCTATTGAACTGTCGACGTTCGCCGGCTGTTTTTGAATGCTCGGGTTTCCTTGCCCACTGATTCGCTTTGCTTCCGTAGCCGTGTGCTTGAGTTTGCTGTAGTCTTGGCGCACCAAATTGGTTTCGCTGTTGATATTGGCGTCTTCTTTCAATGTCCGCCGTTCTTCTACTTTCAAACTGGATTGCTAGCTCAAATACCTTTTCCAGTGTAGTCGGATTTCTTAATTCAATAAAGTCTTGCACTTGGGGCAGTAACCTCGGCAAAATCACTTGAATTATCTCAGGATCCGGACGGTTTCCATACAAGATTTTGAAGACGTGAATTTTTCTTAAAATACAGCTTGAGAGATTTTCGATTCTTTGCTGATATATGCTGAAAAGTTCCGTTTCTAATTTCGTACGATCCCTTACGACAGGGAAGGCTTTTCCTAGGGCAGTCTTGAAATTCTCGTAAGTATAGGTGGGACTTCCTGCTTGACCCAAGACACTTCTGCCTATACATTTGAACCAATTAAGCGCTTGGCCCCTCAAAGCGCTGGTAGCTAAGGTAACATTTTGAAATTCGTGCACGGGGTAGAGCATGAAGTGGTCATCCAATTTTTCCAAAAAACTGGTTACCGGTGAGTTTCCATTAAATGTTGCTTCTGGTTTCATCGAAGCGCGCATGGTCTGGACGATGTAACCAAATCTTTCCAGGACGGCAGCTGGCATTTCTGGATTCTGAGCCGCTTCTGCAGGCAGCACAGGTACTTCTTGAAACTCGGCCATGGTTATTCTTCTTCGTTGGGCGCCACTATCAGGTTCAATGTTCCGTCTTACTTTCTTCGGGAATATGCAAGGACCTGACTCGGAACAGAGAGCTTACTAAAGCTATGTTCAATAACTGTGGGAAGTAGACAGGATACACAAGAAAGGTATACAAAACCCTTTATTTTTCTCTCTTTACAATAATATCCGTACTTCGGAATACAAAGACCCACTACTTGTGGTCTAAACGTAAGAATATAAAAATATTTAACTAAACTCTAACTTAACTTTGGAATAATAAACGTGGAAGATTGGCCTTAAATTAACAGGAAGCCGTATAGAGAACTGTTAACACTACAATACGTTTAAAAATTATCACGAGGATTAAAACTCTGGCCTGGAAGGCAACCAGCAGCTGAGTAAAACTTCTAAGGTAAGTGGCCTGCTTCGACTAACTCCTTCCTCTCTCTCGCTTGGCAAAAAGCCACAACTTAAGAACTTGGCGTTCGCCACACAAATTTTGCATAAATAAGTTAACGCTTTTAATTCTGGCCGGAAGTAGAAAATAAGAAGTGATAGTAAAGATTTAAAATAAAATAAACGTTAGTAAAACTTAAGATCCTTACATAGGTGATGCAAAACCATTTGCAGGTATAACTGACGCCAAACCATATGGTTCATTAAATATAGAAAAAATTGAGTGTGTTGGACATATTCAAAAACGAATGGGAATATGGCTACGCAAATTAAAACTTGAAAGAAAAAACGTAAAATTAAATGACGGTAAAATCTGTCTGGGAAAGGGAGACTAACAGATAAGTTAATAAATGAAATAACTTCGTATTATGGTAATGCGATTAGAGAATATAATGAGTCTGTTAGTGATATCAGAAATGCCATTTGGGCAATTTACTACCACAAAATATCGAGTGATGAAAAGCCGATTCATGACGTTTGTCCTACAAATGAAACTACATGGTGCAAATACAATAAAGCTAAGCAAAATAAAGCTGATTATAAGCATATAAATTCTGAGACAGTCGCTGTAATGGAGGCAATAAAGCCAGTTTTTATAGATTTGTCACAACCTTCGTTATTGAGACGTTGCCTTGGCGGCAAAACACAAAATAATAATAAATCATTTAATTCCTTAATTTGGAAATTTTGTCCAAAGACATGTCGTGCTGGTAGTAGGATAGTTCAAATTGCTGGAAATGAAGCAGTAATTGCTTTTAACGAAAGGTCTGTTGGTAGACATTCTGTAATGAATGAGCTACAGCTTTTTAGAAGTAAGTTTGCTATTGAAGGATTTTTACAAATTGATAACTAGAGAATAGATAACGCAGAAACGAAAGGCTTGTCAGAAACAAAACAACAGCGTAACCTTGAAAGGCAGCAAAAAATGTCAGAAGTGCAGGCCTCCATAAAAATGATGGGGATGTTTATTGTGCTGGAGCGTTTTAATTTGTAAATAAAATTTTAGCAGTTTAGCATACAATTTGAAGTAAGTCGTAAAAGATTTTTTCACCCATGTTAAATAATATGTATATTATACAATATAATACATATCATATGCCTAAATGATTGAGTTTATTTAACTAAAGTGCTTATGTAAAAAGAAATTTTTGTGCAAATATGCCACATGTATTTTAATATACGGCTATCATTCTGTAATGGTAATGTATGTAGCAAGGTAAATTTAACGTGTTTCATACTAACAAAAGCTTCTGCAATTTATTAGGATTTATACTTTTTAAATATATTTTGAAAATAAATATACTATGCACTTTATTATTAGAAAGTTATATACTGAAGTATTGGCATTAAAACTCAAATTTCTTAAAATACGGTTTTTCGCAGTTGTATACATAGCATTTAAAGTATGCTAAAGTTACATTGTGGAAGAACTATTAAATGTTTTATATGTTTGATATACAGTAATATATTACAGAGAACTTTAGATAAGACATTTGGCTATAAGTAAATTCTTATTTGTAAGGAAGTTTTAGTTTTATCATTCTTAGTCGATATGTTATACTTCGATGAATGTTGCAGTTTAGCATACAATTTCAAATAAGTCGTAAAGGTTTTATCCCACCTATGTTTAAATAATATTGCATAATATGATACATATCATATGCTTAAATGCTTGAAAGTACTTAACTGATGTGGTTATGTAAAAATAAATTATTTGTTCAAATATGCTACACGTATTTTAATACACGGCTATCATTCTGTCATGGTATTTTATGTAGTATGGTAATTTGAATGTGTTTCATATTGACAAAAGCTTATACAATTTATTAGGATTTATACTTTTTAAATATATCATTTTGAAAATAAATATACTATGCACTTTATTATTAGAAAGTTGAATACTGAAGTATATGAAGTATATTAGTACTGAAGTATATTTGTATCCATATCATTTAGAGTATGCTAAAGTTATTCTGTGGAAGAAATATTAAATGATTTATATGTTTGATATACAATAATACATTATAGAGAACTTTACCTGAAACATTTGCCTATAACTAAGTTCCAATTTGTAAGAAAAATTTTAGTTGTATCATTAATAGCGTAGAAGTTTCAAATCATTTTTAGTTGATATGTTATACTTTGATGATGGCAGCTTATTTTACATTAATTATGCTTATACCAACTATTGGAAATTGTATAATATTACAATATCTCTCAGAAAATAAGCATTTTATATATTTTATAACAAGAGAAGTATTTAAAAAAAATATTTACATTAAAACTTGATTATCTCAAAACATAAATTTTCACTGTTGCGCGCATGATATTTTAAAAACGGTTCTTGGTACACACTTTAAATTTAATGGACTTCTTTATATGAGTATTATCATCTAACTGAACCAAAAAATATATTGAATATTTTAATAGTCAAAAATTTTACGCATGGCAATATTAAAAATTTTTTATTAAAATGCATTGTATAAATTTAGTTCTAAATAAAATGAGAATTTAACATGAAATTCTTAAGATTTTTGGTTCACAGTAGTCTTTAGATGCTATACAAGCTGTATATTAACTATGAAGTTAAAATATATAACAGAATGTTTTAAATTGTGCACGCAAAGTGAGAGTATTGCGTGAACATATAAAAAATTACCTCACAAAGAAGATTAAATTATAAAAACATTTGTGGCAACATAAACTATTTGTTTACTAATTCAGCTGTGCTATGTAGTCAGCTGTAAAAAACTGGAAGTAATAGCTTTAAAAATAAATTAGCTATCCCAATTCTTACAACAGGATCATATTCAGAGATTTTGAGGGTTTTACGGTGTAGAGACCCCTTAACGTAGTTCAATGGAGAACGTGATGCAACCACTTCGCATTCCCCAATGACTTTAGCTTTGGCACTTACGTTTCAACCGTCACCGGAATGACGGCCTTGATAATTCAACGAAAGAACATATTATTAGTACTCATTTCGTGCTCTTAACGTTCTTAGCATATTTCATAATGCCTTACAGGAAATTTCTGTTTTCAGCTATAATCCTGGAAGGAAAAGTTCTGTTCATGCTGATTCAATCATCTCGACTTGAGGTTTTGGATGATTGTAAATTACTCATGTATCGATTGTTATACTATTTGTGTGCCTCATGATTGAAAAGTCCATTATTGCCACCAACCATAACCGAAATCTGAAAGGATTTTATGTGGGACTTCTCAATATCTGGCAATCTCTGGCAAATTCCGCTCAACATCCACGATTTGTTTTCGTGACTTCTTGCTGATTAGCAGCATTATCTTCTGTGTCCTAATGTGTTCTGCAGTTCTTTCGTAAGTGTTCATCACCACTGCAGTTCCAGCATACTAAGGTCGCTTTCGTCTGACGTCTGTCCCGCCTCAATGCACTTACTTAAGTGGGTAGACTGCCTGGACGAACTGTCACTTGTTCACTAGCTTCTGGGTTGGAGTAGTTCCGATTGGGCATTTGTGTGTGCAAGTTTCTGAAAGGACTGCCACGTTTTTCATGGCGTACACTCTAGGCATTTTTTAAATCCTTGAGATCCACTATTCGCAGTTGTTTCTATACCTCAGGTTCCCGTATGCCACCGAGGAAGTATTTCATGGATTGTACTTCACGTATTTCTGTTGAGCAGTCAAAGAAGGAGAGATGGGAGAGCATTTCGATATCAGTGGCGAGCTTCTGGATTATTTTGGTGAGCTTCTGCTATCGAGATATTAACTGCAGCCTTCTATAGACTTTTAAACACTTCTTAGTAGAGCTTTCGCGTACCGGGTACAGCATCAAAATCTAGCCTCTGGTTTTCTAAAAGTGTGGGACCGATATCGTCTTCTTCTATTCTCAGAGAAGCTGCGAAATTACAGGTTTGTCTTTGGAATCCTACCCATTTCCATTTGGAGCTATACAGAACTGAGCCTTGTACATATGCCAAATGTTTTTTCATCACACGTAGAAAGCATGAGAAATGGGTCGGAAAACATAGGTACCAATTTAAAGGTATCAGAATCGTCTCCAGTTGTCATTATGAATGTGTTCAAGCTGTCAGATTCTTTGGCGACAACAGCAGAAACTCTGTCATCGATTTGTTGATCGACATCAGAAACTCTTCCTTTGATTTGTAGTTTGACAGCATTAACTCTTTCTTTGATTTGCTGTTTGACAACAGAAACACGTTCTCCAGTTTCTCTAACTCTCCTTTCGACCATGTTATTTCTGCTTTCAAAATCCTCGAAAATCTTCTACTGTTGCCTTTTATTTCTTCTTGACAGGCTTATGTATCAATTTTGGATAGATTCCATCTTTCCTTGAACTGGTATTATTTCACCTTTCCCTCTTTTGTTGGACGCATATATCTCTTCTGTAAAGTAATCAACCTCTCCTTTTATATCTTCCTGGAACGCAGCAAAGACTGTCACAAGCTGCCTCAGATGCTCCTCAATTGTTCTTGTGACTAGCATTCTGTCCTACTTCTAACACCCAAAATTGTTCCTGGCATAAAGGTTCGTAAAGCATGCGGAAGAGCTGGTAGCTTGTTAGAATTTATTTGTCCCGAAAAAACACTAAACAATTCTGGAGTTTTTCGAAAAGTACGAGGAAAAAAATATAATTCAAAAAATATACGAAATATAAAGGAAACACTGCTAGTAGTTATCGCTTTAAAGTGCTGAGAATGATGAAGAAAATACGATGAAAAGCGCACGTAAAGAGCGAACATAAATCTGTGAATACTCCTTACTCTATGCTGAACTGCAAAGTTCAGAACTGAAGTTCATTCTGGTCTTATCTCATTTTCTCACTCTCCATACCAAAAGCCCGAAACTGACAAAACTGTTGGACGTTCGAAATTTTGGAAGAGAAAACAAATGAAGCCACAAGGAAAAATCTACATGGCTTATAATGATTGTCACATTAAAAAAACTATAAACTGTATTTACAGTGGTACCTCGATATACGAGTGCCCCAACATACGAGTGCTACCGAGCGAGCGATGTTTTTGCTTTGAGACGAGAGCAAGATTTGAGATACGAGGAATCGCACACTACACCGCTGTACACGACCGCAACATGCGCGCGCATGTAGGTGTCGTGTGCAGCGTCTAACAGTTTCTCCCACATCAGACTAGTCCTCAGTCTGAGTGCTTGTTTCCCTCGTTTTGGAAGCATTTTTGATAAGTTGGGTTCGCGTTTTTTGCTTTTTGTACATTTAGAAAACATTATCATATTTATTTTTATAACCCTGTGTCCAAAGAAGATGATGATGTCTATTGAATTAAAGCGTTAAATAATAGAAACCATGAGCAAGGTGTGCGAGTAATTGACTTGGGGAGGATGTACGGGCGTAACACATCAATGATATTTACTGTGCTTGAACAAAAGGAGTTGATAAAGTATAACGCCAACTAAGGGCGTTACAATAATTTTTAAGCTCCGACCTCTCTCCGTCAAGACATGGAGAAACTACTGATGGTGTGAGTGAGAGAGAAGCAGCTTCAAGGAGGAACCTTAACACAAAGCATCATATGTGAGAAGGCACTATTACGAGTTATTTACGAGCGATTTACGGTTATTTTCTAAAGAAGATCCCACACACTTCTACAAACGTGGAATCGGAAGACCCGTTTAAAGCCAGTCGGGGCTGGTTTGACAACTTTAGGGAAAGGACCGACCTTCACTCCGTCGTCAGGCATGGTGAGGCAGCAAATCCGGATGTAAAGGCAGCTGATGTTTACATCAAAATGTTTTCCGAGCAGATAGTAGCCAAAGGATACATTCCCCCAGCAAGTCCTCAACTGTGACGAGACAGGGCTTTTCTGGAAAAGGATGCCGAATAGAACTTACATAACGGCAGAGGAGAAGATGCCAGGTCACAAACCCATTAAGGATAGATTAAATCTAGCAATTTGCGTCAATGCGAGTGGCGACTGTAAAATCAAGCCTCCGCTAGTATACCATTCGGAAAACCCCAGAGGCTTTAGGTCATATAATATTTTAAAAAAAACCTGCCAGTTATAATTTTAAAAAGATATGTGGAGGGCAAATCCGAAGGCGTGGGACAGAATGAACTTCTTTGTGGAGTGGATAATTCTGGTGTTCTGTTCTGGTGTTGGCTTCGACAATGCCCCTACTCACCCATCAAATCTCGAAGATGATTTACTCGAAGAGTTCAAGTATATAAAATTTCCCTACCTACCACACAACACCACTCCTATCCTGCAGCCCATGGATCAGCAGGAGATTTCTAATTTTAAGAATTTGTACACCAAGCACATTTTTCGCCGCTGCTTTGAGGTGACAGAGAACACAAACCTTACCATTCGAGAGTTCTGGAAAAACCACTTTAACATCGTGATGTGCCTAAGAATTATTGTTCAGGCCTGGCTGGGTGTTACAACGTCTGCATGGAAGAAGCTGTGGCCTGAAAGCGAAAGAGCGAAGACCAGTGACAAAAATTAAGCGCTTCCGTAGGCACATTTTCTTTTAATTATGATTTATAGAATATGTATTTTTTATTTATAAATAAATGTTTCTTCTTGTTTTTGAATAAGAAACTACATTTTACTTATTCAAAAACACTTAAAAAAACAGCTGAGGTCGTGTTTTGGGAGCTGGAACGGATTAATGGCATTTCGATTACTTTCAATGCGGAAAATTGCTTTGAGATACGAGCAAGGTTACGAAACATATTAAACTCGTATGTCGAGGTACCACTGTACTTAATTATATAATCGTTAGCAAGCAGATAGTAATAAATAATTTTAAAACTGTGCTGCTATCAATATACAAATTATGTTGACTAGTATAATTAATTTAGAATTATGCGAATACATATAATATAAGATGATGTATGTTACTACAGATACGTGTTAATATAATACATATATAAGTCTGTGCATATATATGCAATCATAATTCTTTTTATACCAGTTAACAGTTAGAATTACTGAACAACCATGAAAGGTTTCCCAAGAATGAAATATGGTGTAACAATGAACACTTAGTTTAGAAATTCGATTCTATTATATATTGTTGTAAAAGTCATTGTAAGAGTGAAAATTCTTCATTCTGCCTTAATGCGATTTTTTGCGTTTAATGCGTTGTTTGGTGATTTTATGATCCCGAATTATATTGATGTGATATATTAATACTGCATTTGTAGACATACGTTTTTTGAGAAACGAGTCAAAGCGATTGATTTTTTGTAAAAATTTTGATTTATCCTTATTTTATGGACGTGCACCAGCACTGAATTGAGAATGGCTTGTGCTATGCTTCGATGGATGAAGAAGCGTTTGTAAGTAATGAATATTATGAACATTTGAACATATTTAAATGAATAGTATTAAAAGTATATATTTACTTATATCATATACTAATAGTTTATGGTAAATTTTTCATTATAAATCTCATCACAGTTTCATTTCTCATTCTATTGCATTTCTATAGCGGTAGATAAATTTTGTGGTTTACATATTGTAGATTGCATCAGTTTTGCAGCGCAATTTATTCCTCGGTATGTTACTTGTAGTGTTATTAGAAATTCCATTATTTTTGTATTTTTTCTGCAATCGGTAGTATCTGATTAGGAAATTTATGTTTTATTTCAAGATATATATGAAGTTGGTTATATCAAGTGTTAAATAAACGTTGTTATTCGGGCAATAGCGTTAGCTTTATCGCCATAGATAAATGCAATTCTTATTTCTTAAATACTCAAGATATAAAGACACACTCGAATAGTAGATTCACTCACTTTACGTTTTTTAAGGGTTATATATATACATTAAGGGCGTGTTCAAAACAACCATTGACGAGTAGTCTTGGCGTAATTCGTATTCATACCAAGATTATCCATTTCTCAAGGCAATAATTTTTGTTATTTTTGCTAAACCGTTTACGAAAATATAATTTTCCGAATCCTGAACTCTTATGCATGGAAAGGCAGATTTTAAGATATTTGTTTTGCAATTTGATGCAAAATTCGTATTTTTAAAACAATGATGTATATGTTCTTTTTTTAAAATTCTGCCAGTATATAACATTATATAACATTCTTGTGTTATCACCATTTATAGTTGTCGCTTGCTGTACAGCCTGCTGAATACATTTTACTTTCTAAGTATCTACAATTACATCGTGTTGTTTCGGTATGAACAGGGGCGAAGTATTCATCACTTAGATACATTTAAGGATAATTAATTAATTTTTTTCTGATTTTGATATCTATAATATATAGACAGGATTACTGATAAGAAATTTAAGAAAATAGTAAATGAAGAAGTAAATAGAAGAATTTCTTTCAGGTATTGTGAGATGTCAATATAAACTTCATACATTTTACTAGGGGGCTGTTGACAAAGCAAAATCTTTACTATATAAGTCTACGAGGTCTACGTATACAGTGTGTTGCTCAAAGTAAACTTCCTGCATTGTGAAGAGTACTACGTGTATGTCGAGATGCGTTCATACGAAGCTTGTTTCCTCGTATGAGCTCTGCATCTTCGAACCGAAACTGTCCGTAATCTGCAGCGTCTTGAGTTGTTTATGCAGCTTCTTGAGCTGTTCTGGTATTTCCTGTCGAATCTGACGATGACGCGGACAGTCTTGTATCCTTCGTTTACTTGCGACAAGTTTCTTGTACTTGCCTGCTGAGTCTCCTAGTGCTTTTTACTTCATTTTTTCTGTAGCTCGCTGTAACGTTTGTGCTGTCTTCTTGCGTTCAGACATTTTAGTAAATTGAAAAAAAAAATTATGTAACTGTTGTAAAGTAACATTGCATCTAAAATATGTTAAATACCTACAGAAGTTTAAACTTCTACTCAGAAAGGAACTATACAATAAAAGAAATAAAATTTTTATAAATAAAATTAGAATAGCATAAAATGCATAGAAACATTTTATTATGAAGAAAATATTTCATTCTTTCCAAGCAACCAGCTATTCGTAAATAAATTTTTCTTGCCAAGTCAGGAAACAAAGACCTTTGACACTTGGGATAATACATTTGTAGTTATGATTTAAATTAATTTTAATATAACAAATTTGCAAAATCTCAATAAAAGAATTAATGTAGCGATAGCATATCGTGTCACGTATCTAAAGGTGAAACATAAAAGTTGCCAAAAGCAGCTATTCATTTAAAATACTCAAATTAACGAAAAATTTTTGACATACAGTGACGTTATATGGAATCACGTGCTTTCTTCAACTCAGAATATAACCGTAAATAATAACAATAAGTTTCGAGTTTGGCAATACTATTTATTTCATATTTTTTTAGCTTAAAAATTTCTCTTAAACAATACGATTTAAGAGAGAGAAGAGCCATCATTTTTCTAAATAAAGCAATTTGATCTCCAGCGCTTTCCGAAATTTTATATAACATCTCGAGTGATAGTCGTAGGAAGACAACAATAGTCGAAAAGTTTTACGAAGAATTTTTGAAATCCGAGGGTACCTCCTTTTAAACTCAAATCTCCCCCCCCCCGCCCCACGTTCCGGAGGATATGATGTTACGAAGAAAAAAAAAACAAAGAGGCAAAATCCCACATATATTTAATTTGCTGATTCCTGTTTACAATATTCAATTTCCTTTAAAAACATTAAGCTTCATTTAAATAAAAGGAAAATAAATTCACACTTTTTCCCTAGCTTTCAAGCTTTTATTGTATTTTTAAATATTCTTTTTGTCACTGTTGCGCAAGTTTTCCGCGGCGTCATTAGGAGCCGTAGGTCGAAAACATATAAGATCATGGCTGTAAATAATGATCATATGATAAATTGCATACATATGCGATTCTTTTGATTAGAATTTGAGTACAATTCTTTATACATCAGCTACTATGCCCCTTTATGTAACGACAAGGATTATTTTCAATGATTATCCGATCAGAATGATTCTTTACAATGATTATTTCATGACAATGATCATTTGCAAAGAATATTAAAAGCCGATGACAACGATTACTTAAATAGAATATGCATGTCATTCGATGACAACGATTATTTCCAAAGAATCTTCGATCACTTCACTATTGTATATCGCTATACTTCTGGGGTTGGGGGGGTTGTGTATTGTACTACGGCCCTGTAATTAAGCGTTTTAAATGACATCAAAAACGTTAGTAAAACTTAGGATCCTTACATACTACCCGCCAGAGTTAATTAGTTTGAAACTGAGGTCTAAAACGACCTTGTTGAAAACTTTTAGCTCTAGAATCTAACGCGAGGCCAATCTTTTACAAACATTTCTCACTAGAAACTAGAAATTAAAAAGTCGTTTTTACATTATTATCTCTATGGACAAATATTTTCATCTGTACTGCATCTATAAACAGGAGTTTCTTAGTTGAAATCTGGTTCCTTATGGAAGGAAAACTAGTTTAATGAAATGTTACACAATCAAATGGCAAGTAACATGAATATTTATATTTCTCCTTTAAAATTCTTATTTCATTCATGACGTTATTTAATTATCTCCCCGTGCTCTCTGACTTGTGTTGTAAAGAAAAACACCAAACACGAGCGTGTTTATGTACAAGTCTTCAACACTACCGCCTGCAATCAAAACACTAACGTGTTAAAATTCAACATAACAAGACCTCAGAACACACCTTATATTCATCTCTAAACCCTGAGGTACTATTCTGAAAAGTGGCTAACTCTGAAGTGTAGCGTCAGAGAGCATAACTACATTCATTCAACCTTTATCACATATTCACAATAATTTGCTCTTTTTACAGTCACACGAATAAGTTAAAATTTTTGGCATTACTCTAATATTTTTACTTTTAACATATCACAATATTTCTTAACTTTTAAGATAACAGTTCATATTGTATATAAGGACATATTAACATGCCGTTAATTTTACGCATTTTAAAACATACATTATTAGTACATTGTTAACTTCTATTCTTTTCCAAGCAAGTGCCAATTCTTCTGCATTGAAATTCTACATTTCAAAAGTCTTTCAGATTAAAACTTCTTTCTTGCCAGAATCTTTTAAATAAAATTTTATACAATAATTTTTACAATTTTCTTAAGGTACCTTTTTCAGAGATTATCAATGCTTTTTCAATATTCAAGTATTTACACATTCCTATTATACATTAATTTTAGTTTTACTCGCGATTAATTGAAAACAATACCAAAATAGGTAACAACTCCTTTCTTGCCTTTTTAGCGATAAAGGTAGGCCTCACATAAGGTAAAAATTCTTGAATTCTGCCACTTGCAGTAAGATTGAAAAATTAACTTATGGTTTCAAAGTAACATAAAACTTTACTTATCTCTGTAATATTCAGACATCCTTTTTTCTGCCCAGTCCTGGAAGGTAGCGAAGACTACGGTCTGGTTGATCTTCCTTCTTGTGCGGGTTCGCCCTTCGGTTCCTAACTCCATGAGCTTTCTTTTTCTTCCAGTTCGGTCACCCTTGAAGACCTTTTTTTTAGCATCTGCCTGTGGTCTCGACCGTTTGATGGCAGCTGGTCTTGGCGGAACCGGGACAACTGTCTCTCGTTGTTGTCTGGATCTCGTTGCTGGCTGTTCAAATTTTTCTTGCGTCTTTGCATCTGCAGCTGTTCTTCCTTCATCCATTCGTCGACATTTGCTGCGTAGACTCCTATCCGATGGGTAGATCTTCTGTTTTGGTGCCGTGTTATAGTTGCTGTCATTTCTCCTGGCTTTCTTTGCATTAGTCGTACTTCTCCCTTCTTCATTCTGGGGGTGGTCGTGCCCTCTCTTTTCTAGTCGGTGGAACGACTTCTTTTTCTTGTTACCTTCAGTTTTCCAACGGGGGAACTTTCTTTTCAATTGCTCCTGTCTACAAATGGCTTGCTCTTGGGATTGTCGTTGTTCCGCCTCTGGAGCATGTGCCTGCCGTGCCGGATCCTGCAAAATATCTTGAAATATTGGCATTTTATTACGATTATAAAAGGGTTTTATCTGGTCTACGTTTACGGTGCAGGTTTCACCATTCCTGGCTTTTAACACCACTAAGCCTGAGTTTTTTTTTCTATGACATATGGTCCTTCAAATCGTGGATAAAATTTGGCAGTTTTATCTTCTGGTGCTGAAGAAAGTTAATGCTTAATTTTTAACACTTCATCTCCTACTTTATAAGTTACTCCCCGTCGTTTCATATCATAATAAAGCTTCTGTTTTCTCTGTGCTACTTCAGTGTTCTTTTTTGCTTCTTTAATTTATTTTTCTATATTGCCCATTTTAAATTCTGGGGCTCTTTGTTGAACATAAAATAATTTATCTAACGGCGTTATAATCTTTCTGCCTAAAAATAACTCAGCAGGAGTTTTGCCCGTCGTATCATGTTTTGCGGTCCTAAGGGCGAAACCTAATTCATTGACATAGTTAACCCAGCTTTTATGAAAATTTTTAACATAACTACGGACAATTTTCATTATATTTCTATTGACCCGTTCCGCAAAATTTGATTGCGGCCGATACGGGACCATTTTTAAATGACGTATGCCCAGTTTTTGGCACATGTCTTCAAATATATTACTTACAAATTGAGGATCATTATCCGATATTACATTTAGGGGCGCCCCGTATTTTAAAATATATTTATTTAAAATAGAATCAGTAACTAATTTCGCGGAGGCTCGTTTTAAGGGAACAATTTCGATCCACTTACTAAAATGATCAACCATAACAAGAAGATAGCGACTTTTATTTAACTGACTTTTTGGGAAAGGGCCCAATAAATCGATGCCAATTATTTCATTTGGAAATTCCGATTTATTACTATTTAGAAACCCGGCCGGGCGGAAATTAATATAATTAACTGCTTGACATGTTGGGCAGGACTGGACATACGCCCTTGTTAAATTTGCAGCTCAGGAAAATAAACTGCTTCGCGTACGCGTTGGATGGTTTTACGAATACCAGCATGAGAAGCTAAAGGGGAGTCGTGTAACTCCTGCAGTATATTTAATCTAAGACCAGCTGGGATAACAGGTCGAAATTCGTTGTTGGAATTCGTAGTTTTTGTATAAAATAATAGACCATCTATTAGTTCGTAATGGGCCGCCCTATTTCTTATCGCCACAATATCTTGGTAGCTAAAATTTTCAGGATCCTTTAAATAATCATAAATATTTTTAAATTCAGGATCTTTACCCAGTTCGGTTATCACAGTTTCTCGGGAATGCAACTTACATGCTGTGAGCATTGCCACCTTTACAGTATTACCTTCTTCATTTATTTTTATTCTGGATAGGGCATGTGCTACGATATTTTCCTTTCCGGGGCGTGTGCTTAATTACCAGATTATACTCCTGTAACTTTAGTGCCCGTCTTATTAACCTTGGGGATAAGTTTTTCCCTGAGTACAATCTAGTTCCCGCCGCATGATCAGAATACACTGTTATTGGATCCTTTCCAAAATAGACTCGGAACTTTTACACTGCTAACAGAACTGCAAGTGCCTCTCTCTCAGTCGCGGAATAGTTTCTTTGTGTTTGATTTAAAGTTCTACTAAAAAATGCCACGGGCTGCTGATTTTGCGAAAGTACCGCTCCTAGCGCATAATCCGAAGCATCTACTGAAATTTCTAAATTCTCATCGTTTTCAGGAAATTTCAAAACAGGGGCTTGCGTTAATGCTTGCTTTAATTTTTCGAAAGCACTATTGGCTTCGGCCGTCCACGAGAATCTTGCCTTTTTCCTTTTTAATTTTAACAATGGTTCAACAATAGCTGCAAAATCTTTTATAAAACTCTAACTTCAATCTTTGGAAGAGTCAAATTTTTCACAATAACTGTATTTAACTTGAAGAAAGAGGGCTTTTCTTGGCCTTCGGATTTCCGCACCCTCCCGTCAGCAGAAATCCGTTTTAGTTTAAATTTTCTTTCTTCCTTTCCATGCCTTCCTTGTTTTTCCGCTGGCCTTCAGACTTTTTTTCTGGCTTACTATTGAACTGTCGACGTTCGCCGGTTGTTTTTGGATACTCAGGTTTCCTTGCCCTCTGATTCGATTTGCTTCTGTAGCCGTGTTCTTGCCTTTGCTGTGGTCTTGGCCCACAAAATTGGCTTCGTTGTTCATACTGGCGTCTTCATTCGATGTCCGCCGTTCTTCTACTTTCAAACTGGATTGTTAGCTCAAATAACTTTTCCAGTGTAGTCGGATTCCTTAATTAAATAAAGTCTTGTACTTGGGGAACTAAACTCGGCAAAATCTTTTGGATTATCTCAGGATCCGGACGGTTTCCATACAAGAGTTTAAAGACGTGAATTTTTTTTTAAATAAAGGTGGAAAGATTTTCGATTCGTTGCTGGTATATGCTGAAGAGTTCCGTTTCTAAACTTGCACGATCTCTTACCACAGGGAAGGCTTTTACTAAGGCAGTTTTAAAATTTTCGTAAGTATAGGTGGGACTTCCCGCTTGACCCAAGAGGCTTCTGCCTATACATTTGAACCAATTAAGCGCTTGGCCCCTCAAAGCGCTGGTAGCTAAAGTGACCTTATGGAACTCATGGACTGGATACAGCATGAAGTTGTCATCCAATTTTTCCAAAAACCTAGTTACCGGTGAGTTTCCATTAAATGTTGCTTCTGGTTACATCGATGCGCGCATGGTCTGTACGATGTACCCAAATCCTTCCAGGGCGGCAGCTGGAATTTCTGGATTCTGAGCCGCTTCTGCAGGCACCACAGGTTCTTCTTGAAACTCGGCCATGGTTATTCTTCTTCGTCGGGCGCCACTATCAGGACTTGTATTCCTCTTTACTTGCTTTGGAAACATGAACTATCCTGACTCGGAACAGGGAGCTTACTCAAGCTATGTTTACTAAATTACGTGATTCAAATCTTATTTATTGCAACAACTTAAACTGTTATGACACTTTCAATTGCACAAGAGGCCCTTGCTTTTACAACTGCATTTATTTGTGGAACACTTCCTTTTGCAATAACAGTGTGTACAGATACTCCTCTCTTTTCAATCTACACCAGAGCATATCTGTGATTGTCGACATACACCGGTGAGGGTCCGAATGTAGAAGAATGTAAAGCAATATTCGATCTTTCACCGACGTATTTGGTGAATGTTAACATTCTCCGGTGAAAGTCGACATTCTTTAATTTCGGTCTTTCAAGGTAACATATTTTTATACGATTATATACATATATATATATATATATATATAATATATATATATATATATAATATATATAACTCTTTCAATTGCGCAAGAGGCACTTGCATTTACAATTGCATTTATTTGTGAAACACTTCCTTTTGCAATAACAGTGTGTACATATACTCTTTTGTTTTCAATCTACCGAAAGTCGACATTCTCCAATTTCGGTCTTTCACAGTAACATATGTTTATACGATTATATATATATATATATATATATATATGTATATAATATATAACACTTTCAATTGCACAAGAGGCCCTTGCTTTTACAACTGCATTTATTTGTGGAACAATTCCTTTTGCAATAACAGTGTGTACATATACTCCGCTCTTTTCAATCTACACCAGAGCATATCTGTGATTATCGAAATACACCGGTGAGGGTCCGAATGTAGAAGAATGTAATGCAATATTTGATCTTTCACCGACGTATTTGGTGAATGTTGACATTCTCCGGTGAAAGTCGATATTCTCCAATTTCGGTCTTTCACGGTAACATATGTTAATAAGATTATATATATATATATATATATATATTGTTTATATATATATATATATATATATATATATTGTTTATATATATATATATATATATATATATTGTTTATATATATATATATATATATATATATTGTTTATATATATATATAGTATAATCGTTTATTGCAATGCATTGTCGGAAACGCTTTCCTGGCCCATAGTGACGAGAGACAACACAAGAAAAATAGGCTACGAACATTGTAAAGATATTTGTTTATTTTCCTTAGCGCAGCGGAAACCAAGAAATAAGAACAAAAGCAGGGGATCGCCATCAAAGAAAGTATTCGAAAGTTCCTTCGGAACGTATCCTAAACATGGGTTTGGTAGGGATAGTCCAGTGCATTGTTCAGCAAGATCACGAGACCTAACTTGCATTATCAGTTCGTCTCGGGGTACTTCAACACATAAGTGCACGAACCCCAGTTAGAAGTCCAACAGGAACTTGTGGCACATATTGTGGCAGGTGCTGGGAAAGTCCTGGGGATGCACGGTGTTTTCCAGAACATCTCATGTTGGATGTGCGAGAGATGGGATACCTGTAACAGGGTGCAGGTCGTAATTTCAAACACGTTTTTTGAGGTCCATAAGTGTCTAATTTTGTTCCTACTTTTTAATTTCTCTTGTGCTAAGCATAACTGGTGTCCGATCTTTCTTGTGTTTTGTGTTGTTTGCGCCGGCCAGGAAAGTGTTTTCGGCCATTTAATTTTTCGTCATCGTCGTCTCTCTCATATATGTGTATAATTACTTATGACTCAAGTGTTGCTACTATATGATGACATTTACAAACACGGTGTTTAAAATGCTACATATTGCCATGCGAAAATATCTTTTTCTTTTCCTCTTGCCCTTCAAATAAGATATATGTGTCCTTCATTGCAAAATTTCCTGGAACTTTAATTTTTCTTTTTTCGAGGACAATGGAGAACATATTTCAGTATAGGCAGCTGTCAATATTCAAACATCAAATTGTAAAAGCCATTAAAGTGTGGCCGAAATGATCAGAAGGGCTAAATTCGCATGAGGATTTAGGAAATACATTTTGAAAGATTTTGTAAATTTTCCTTCAATAAATTTAATGGAACAGGCAAAAGAAATTACAGGGAACAATAAATATAGGAGAAAAAGGGGTATATCTATTCCTAATTTACTTTGATTTGATTGATTTCTTTCTTTCTTCCTGTATAAATAAATAAACTTTAAGAATGCAACTGAAGAATGAGAATAAAAGTTTCAATTGAAAACAAATGGTGGCAAAAATCCTAGTGCGGCTCTGCTGGACGACGAAAAAGACCAGCAATATGATCCGAATTTGGAATAACGAGAGAAAATTTGAAATCTGTGCAGCCAGCGATGCAAAGAGACTCGTTAAAATACAGGTTTTGCTGATTCAGTAAGAACGTTACGTGTATATCTTCTAAAATGCTTTTTCCATCCTTTGTTTGTAGTTGTTTCCCTTTTCATTTCAGTTTCCTTTTTTCCTCCTATTTTGCAATTTTCATCATTGTTTCCCTCTGTTTTTAAGCCACCTGTTTATTATTTCTGTTATTATTATTGCAACTTATGTAAAAATTAAGTAAGGAAAAGTAAGGCACTGAAACTTTGCAAATTATTACGCTCTACGTGAGATTCATGGAGGCCGCTTATTGCATACAAATAACGCAAAATACTTTAACTTATCTGCTTGGCTTTAGGTCAGAACAACGAAAACAACAAATTCACCCTTTGTAGAAAACAATTCTGCCAGGCAATAATCTACGGAGAGTTTTTTCCCTATGAAACTGAGCCAAAAGTGTTATATAGTATCTAAATATAGAAGTGTTGTACATGTTAAACGTGATCGTCATTGCATTACCTTCACTATTTTACTACTGAAATAAAGATATACCGATTTTTTGTAGATTGGAAAATCCTCCTTGTGATCATGAAAAGGAGCAAAAACTGGAAAACGAGAAAGAACTGGAAAACGAGAAGGAACTGGAAAAGAAGCGAGAACCGGAAAAGATGCAAAAACTGGAAAAGAATCAAAAACTGAATAAAAAGGAAGAACAGGAAAAGAAGGTGAAACTGGAAAAGAAGCAAGAACTCAAAAACAAGAGAAAACTGGAATTGACACAAAAACTAAAAAAGAAGCAAGAACTGAAAAAGAAACAAAAGCTGGAAAAGATACAAAAACTAGAAAAGAAGCAAGAACAGGAAAAGATACAAGAATTAGAACAGAAGCAAGAACTGAAAAAGAAGCAAAAATTGGAAAAGAAGCAAGAACTGAAAATGAAACAAGAGCAGAAAAAGAAGCAAAAACTGGAAAAGAAGGAAGAACTGAAAAACAAACAAAAACTGGAAAAGCAACAGAAACTAGAAAAGAAGAAAGAACTGAAAAAGAAACAATTACTGGAATGGATTCAAAAACTAGAAAAGAAAGAAGAACTGAAAAAGAAGAAAATACGGGAAGGAATACAAAAACTAGAAAAGAAAGAAGAACTGAAAATGGAGAAACATATTGAAGAGATGCTAAAACAAGCACACAAAAATGAACTGGAAAGGCAAAGGTTGAGGGAAAAATTGCAAAAACCAAAAAAGAGAGACCTGAAAATGAAGAAGGAACTGGAAAACATGCAAAAACTGGAAAAGAAGCAAGAGCCGGAAAAGATGCCAGAAATGGAAAATATAGAGGAGTCTGAAAAGACGCAATACCTGGAAAAGAAGCAAAAAACGGAAAAGATTCCAAATCTGAAAGACAAGCTGGAACCGGAGAACTGTCAAACCCGAAAAGGAAACCGGTTGAACTGCGAAAAGAGCCAGAACTGGATACCGACTGTAGAACGATTGATTTAATGACCAAACGAAGCAAGACCCGGAAAAGAAAAATAGAACAAATAAATCATATACCTGCTTCATTTTACCAAAATTTATTATCAACAACATTTTTATTATCAAGAACTTTATGGTATTCTTAGTATATGGACGGCATTTGATAATATTTTGCTCGGTAAGTGTAACTACTGATATATTATTAGCTAGTAATTAGTCATGCTAACTTTAAGATACCAGTATTATTTTAGCAGCAACTAAGTACACTCTTTCGTAGTTCAGATCTATGTTTTCAGTGCCTTTCATGGCTGCGAGGTCTTCCGGTTTTACCTGGAAAGTCACAGTTTATTGACTTTGTTAACACATAGCTTTACACATGACAATATTTTTCAACAATAAATTTATGTTGTGCTACTGGCTTTAAATTGTGCAAATAAATATTGCACGGCAAATTATTCATAATTGAACTCATGAAATTAATTTATACAAATTTTATTTTAAAATTTGTTTGACCCTGAGCTGTCTTATCCAACTGCAGATATTCATAGAACTTTATATCAAGGTTCAAAGAAACGTTCAAAAAGGAATGTTTATCCACTTTTAATTATGTGTTAATCAGCATGATTTGCATTACTAAGATTGTAATTCTAAACAAATTAAAAGCTATTGTAGTATGTACATTAGCTTTTCATTTGCTTTCACCTTGTTTAAATTCAGTTTGACATACCACAGTTTCCGTCTCTACTCAGGATTTTTTCAGTGTAAAAATTCAAGATTACAAATTGAAATGAGCGAAAGAAATAACTTTTAAAATGTGTGTATACATTACATCAGAATCATAATATAATTAGATAAATAAACTGAAGAATATGTTATAAAGCGAATTTATATCAATTTCTATTTCTTTCAAAATAGAGATTCCTTCGCACCTCACAAATCTCACAGAAACTCTCGGTTTGTGATTCGTGAGCTTTAGTTTTTTATATTTGGAATTTGGCATCAATATGATTCACTGTTACGATGCAAATTCTTGCTCACAAATTGGTTATCTAACTAGAAAATTGTATAATTAAAATAAAATGAATATTATTAGATGGAAAAGTTGGTTTCCTTTGCGTTTATCTGAATGGTATCGTATATATAAACCTGTTGGAGATTTTTTTTCCCACACATCGAATAGAGACACATAGTCACATAATACAAATAATATGAATACAAGAATATAGTGTAAGATGAAGCTCTACCACATTTCTCTATTACTTAAGACTGCGAAAGATTTGTTAAAGCATTACAGGATCATACTCTGATGGATCTCGCCGTTCTGTTTCATTTTCTGCCCTCGAAAACACATTATCTTAGTACAATAGATTACTTTTGAAGGAATGGATTATTTGAAAACATTGTAACTGTAAGAATTATTCTCTGACGTTATTACTGAAAAAGCGGTTGAGAGCATAATCTTTGGCTATGCGCTTTAAGCTGTATTAAAACCATTTTGAAATGTAAGGCCTACAAACTGAAACGTAACTTTATCTTATTTCTGTACTATTCATTAGAGTTATATACATTCCCATCAATAGATACTGAATGGCTAAATATTCTGCTTACCCAAATCAGTTACTTTATTCCTCTCTTCTTTTACTCAATTTTAATTAGTCCGGAAAGTAAAGCTATAGAGAATTTCACTTCTTCATTAGAAATCTGATTTAGAATTTTGTTTCCGGAGATAAAAGTTTGAATTCTTTATCCCTTTTCTAAACACAAAGATTGAAAAACGTAACATCGAAATTTTGAAAACATTTATACACTAATAGAAGGGAAAAAAAACAGAATATAATGCTTCAGCAAGCATGTAAATATCTCTATCACTTAAGTTTCAGCTATGTTTGTTATAGTATATTCAGGCGTATAAGGCGCACTTTTAAAAGAAAATGCAAGATGGAAATTTAAGGGTACGCGCTGTACGCCAGCTATAAAAATGTTATGTTTAGAAATATGGAAAAAGTGAGTATACGAAAATTAGATTTCTGCGTGTAATTAAATGCTTTTTATTTAAGAGAAATAACATAGTTTATGTACTTAAAAATTTTCGTTATCGGATTCTGTTTCATTTTCACCTTCACCTCTGATCCATACTTGCATAGACAGGTCCAAGTTCCTCATATACGTCTCAAGCTATAACTTCAAGCACATCATCGAATTCTGTTTCAGTTTTGCCGTTACTTTTACTCTGATCCACACATAAATAATCATCTTTCGTTGCATCTAGACCGTCAGATATACCACATAAATTAAACGGGTTTAATTTTATTTCGTGATTTTATTATCTACTGACACACTATTTATGGACTGGCATGACGTATTTGGTCTCCATTTGTAATTGTTTTTTTCACCTTCACTTTTGTTCGAGTATTCCACTAACGTTTAAAATATTCTATCGATGATTTATATACATATATGTCTAATATCTGAACTAATGGCAATAATCCGCCTGGATAAACTGTCATATCTGTATAACACTCTTTCAACAACATATTTGTGTTATCCGTTAGATGGAGGCTGAACATGTCCCAAAGTATTAGATTTTCTTGATTATCTGAGGCAAAAGGAAGCTTTTGCCAAATATTTCTTATCCACAGTTTCACAACATTTTTCTCCGCCGATCATTTCTCGTGAACACGGATGAAAACACATTCGGGAAACTGCACTTCAGCAAAGCCTTTCTTTTCAAGATATCGATCAGCTTTTAATTTCGTACGGTCGGCTAAGCAGGAGATCAGTACGGTGAGGTGAGATTTCTCGTTGGCCTATTGATTTTATGTTAACCGTTATTTTTCTTTCATATCATTGTTTCTTTATCTCCTACTATATCAAACCTACAGGAATGACATGCATATTTGCAACACGTGATAGTAAATAAATTTTTACATATTTTTAAAAACTCATCAAAGTTTTATCTCTATATTTTCGAAGCCTTTGAAAAAATTTTATCTCTTTTTCTCGGAGAACTGAATTATTCCGTGAAGTAAATCGAATACACAACCTCAGTTTGCTTTATAGTTTTCACTTCCATTTGCACTCCTTTTTTCTATTTTTAAGGCAAAGAAACATACGCTGTTTCTTGTTACAATTAATCCATTCTTGTGATATGGGGATTTTCTACAATGCAGTTTCCAACACTTTCGCCGACGGTAAGCTATTTCATTACTTCTTTATGCAATACACATTTATTCTTTGGCGCAATAATCATTGTAAAATTTCATGCCTCTTCCACTCGTGTACGAAGCATTCACGAAAACCAAACTGCATGATTTCCATTTTCTTTCGCAAACTGAATGACTTAACATTTGAAACTTGCATTGTGTTTGTTTCGTTCGGCGAAAGCCATAACTACTGCTGAAGAAAGCACTGGATGAACTACACTTCACTAAAATCAAATGTGATATCGTTAAGTCTTTGATGTTGGCATCAGAACCACGGCTTCAAATGTTTACAGAAAGAAGAAACATGACTCCTAATTCCGCAAATTCACTTTGGTCGAAAGTGCACTCTTATCCAAATTATGTTCCTTATTTCTCGAAGTCCTAGAATAACATTCTCTTCCACATCCAGAATGAATAAAAATCACCTCCTACCTTGCAGAAATATTTTCCCCGATAATCAATTTTCCTGCGCACCACCTTATCGCTTGCCAAACTGCAATGTTTCTGCAATTGACATATTTGCTCGTGTTTCCTAAGGTATGAAATAATCAAGAAGAGCTGTTGCGGGATATCATGGTTTTGGTATTGCCAAACTACCATGTGTATTTTATTGCTTTCTTTATTTACTAAAGATCTGATGCATTGTAATTAAGCGATATACGAACTTGATTTATATGCGATTACGTTTTCTTATACAAAATGTTCCAACAATGTGCTTATGCGTTGTAATTTCATTTATTCAAAACTCAGTCTAGTTATATTTATAAAATTTTCAATAGCAAACGAATGTTTTTAAGAAAACAGTTTAAACGTTTTGGGTCAAGATGCTTTTCAAAAAAAGTCTAATCCAAGAATTATTTATATGAGAAAATTTTATGTAAAAACAAATGGCGCACATTTTTACGTTTGAAATTTACTGGCATATTCCATGAAAAATTTAGTAAGAGATTTCAGGTTATTACCAGCTATAGGAAGTCAAGGATTTCTAGAATAATTTACAAAGTCAAGGACGAGTTCTGTCTATTGTTAATTGGTATTTTCATTTCCAAAATAGAACGTTGAAAATTAAATTTTGAGAGAAGTCTTTTTAATTTTTTTGGCACGCTGCATAATGAGTTCATTTCAAAAAAGCTGAAAATAAAAATATCAGTTTTCTACATTTTACTAATTATTCTTTCCTCCAATACCTAGACTCATTTCCATATTTCGGAAACTTTCCTTTTGGTTATAAGAAATAAATCACAAAACAATTGACTGATGTCAATCGAAATCAGACGGAGATACATATGTTCAAAATTATTTCATAACGAGTGCAAACTTTTTCCTCATAAAATTATGAGTGTCGGAGAAACATATGAAGAGCTAGGCTTCGTAATTTTTACAAAACAAATGACTTTAAATTTAAAAGTACCAAAGCGCAAACATTTACGTTTTTCAAAACACATTTGTAATTGCAAGTCAATGCCTACCACAAACGACCAAGATCCGGTCTGAACTTTTGCAGACAGTGCACAGACATGCGTTTCGAGTACCTTTCATTTTGGTTATTTGCGTATGCCATATAACCTTCTCAAATATTCTCATGCTTGTGACTCAGAATTGAATTATCATTTTAACTGATATTTTTATGTGATGTGTAACAATAATTTTGTTTATTTTTCAGGATGAAGATTCAGGCCCCCTTTGCGCATACCGACTGTAATTTGAATAGCCAGTTTACAATAACAAGCTTAATAGTAACCGACCGTCATAGGGAGATGCCCGAGGCTTAAAGGAAAGCGAATCTCTATCAAAGTTGCAACTTGTGTAAATGCAATTTTGACTTTTAAATTATTTTATTTTCCCTTTCTCGTGTCAAAAATGTTTTTCTCTTCAATATTTAGTTTAATAACGTGAAACATTAATTTAAATTTTTTTTCGCTATTTTTACTTTAAAAAGATTTTAAGTTCTTTCATTTTACAAAAGTAATACTGATTTTAAAAACTATAAATATTTCCTTTTGGTTTTTTATTTTAAAAAATTGCTTTTAAATGCTCACTTTATTTATTTTACAGAAATATTATATACTCTTATAAGCTAAACATATTTCTTTTTCGTATTTCCATAAATGCCATTTTTTAAAAATATTTTACTCCTTTATATTAAGGGGTGTTGGAAACCCTATAGCAACAATGTTGAATTGGCCATTTTTGGATTACCTTTTCTGAAAACTGCTGTTCTTAAAGGTTTGAAGGTTTTTACGTAATTAAAGTACATCTATCACCTCGCGCTTATTCAACCACGAGGCAGGTTCGTCTATGCACTCGCCATAGTAGGAAAATAATCTCTATCTTTGAAATTTTATCCTCTAATTTATTACACATAACGGTACCCAATATACAATAAAACAAATATCACTAGTATAGTATACATTGAATTATATACATAATATAAGGCGTGCAAAACATGTTTTAAGTAATCTCAACTATATACATAATATAAAGCGCGCAAAACATGTTTTAAGTAATCTCTTTCCACACGGCATGGCTGCCGGTCCAATCGCTAAAGTACCAAGTCTCGTATTCACGCCACCAGCCTGCCTCGATCGGTTTTTCCGAGGAATTTCGAATTCTTTTAATACGGTGTCTTTAATCATAATATTGTTATTTCAATCCATTTCATCGAGAGTCGCGATCAAAGTTTTAACTTTTGTTTTTAAACTCTGCAAAATAATTTTACCTTCTTCAGATATTTCATAGAGATTAAGAATCACTTCAGCATGATGTAAAATGAACAGCCATTTCTCAGTTTTCGATGGTGGGTCAAACATAACTCCTTTCATTATTTTCAAATGTTTCAATAATCGTTTCCCTTGCTCTAAGAATCTCTAAGAATCTCCTATATCTTGATAAAAATAAGAACCTTAATTTCTCATTTCCATATAAAATATACTTTCTCGGTGTCTACTGGCTTTAACGCCTGACATTCGAATCATGTTATTAACAGACAAAAACAATTATAATTTTCTAAGTTAATATGCTTAATATATAAATTAAGAAGGACTTACCTTTGATCCCCATAGTGAAACTATCGAACGAAGAGCACAACTTGACGCTGTTAACTTTAATCATGAGCACACTGCAGTGGCACGTAACTTGACATGATTACAACACGGTAATTCACATTACCCCTGATTTAACTTTTCACGATTTCACTAGGATGATGAACACTGATGATCCCATTTTACCACTCACTGGCTGTTAACTTTTTAGCACATCACGCTTTCACAAATCGGATGAATTTATTCGCACACATGGCCCTAAACGCGCCATTTTCTTTCGTCATAAAAATCTTCTCTCATCGTAGATCCATTCGTGAATTATCACCGAATTTCATTTTACAACTTTGAGTAACTTTTTACAACCATATTTATTTATTATTTTCACTATTTAGTGATTTCCTTTTTCACAATCTTATCCTATCGACTGCGCCGATTTGCACCTCGCGCCGTTTCAACTCCGAGGCGGGTTCGGTCATTTCTCATGCACTCGCCATAATAGGAAAATAATCTTCATCAGCTTTGAAATTTTATCCACTAATTTATTAAACAATACACAATAAAACAAATACCACTACTATACATTTAGCTTAAGTTATCTCTTTGCACACGGCATGACTGCCGGTCCAACCGCAAAAGTCACAAGTCTTGTATTCTTCCCACCAGCTTGCCTCCACTCTGCTTTCCGGCGTAACTACGTCCCTTCCTTTAACCGTCTTTTGCCCCTCGCGGATAAAATGTTCTGGAAACAAACGGGAGAAACTAAGGGAAGGAACATCACAATACCTAGCTGAATATCCTGAAACGAGCTTTTTTATCATTTTAAATTTTAGAGTATTTTACAGTATATTTTGTTACGCATAGTAAAATTTAGCACTGATTATAATCAAAAGCTCATTTCGGCAAATATTTGGAAGCGTAGTAAATAAGGTATAAAAATTTCAGATACCTGTGAGCAGTAGTTCTTGAGAACAGGTACTACATCGAGTATAAAAATTAACGTTCGGGGGAAAAACGCGATTTTATGTAAAAATTCTCAATTATCAAAGTATTCAATGACAAATTAAAGCTAGATTTTGTACAGTCCTAATTTTCATAGAGATTAAAGAACGGTGTTTTAAGAAAGCTAAAATTGTAGAGAATTTGAAAATGCAAATATCAGAAATCCTCATTTTATGAAATGTTTTGGCTTTCAACACCCCTTCAACTATTCTATTCTTTAAAGTCCTTTCTCTTTTTTTCTATTCTGATAAAACTTGATATATAAATTTAATTCTTTGTCTTTTAATTTTTAATTTTATATCTCTGGTCGCATTTCTCTTTAACGATTAACATTTTGCATTTGGCTTATTATTATTATATTAAAATTATGCGAAATGAACAAACAGTAAATAATGAGATGCTCAATTAAAAACAAATACAGATTTAATGATAAAAGGGAAATTTTTAATGTCATTACAAACAAGATTTCAAGGGGTTCAAGAGGCCGTTGCCTAAAAAAAAAGAAAACAATTCGTCGTTTCCGGAAGAAATGAAACTTTAAAAAATATTTTAGTTGTCACAAAAACCAAACTTTTTGAAACATTACGTTATTCAAACTCTTACGTCACTTCCGAGTGTCACGTTTCTAAGATGGCATAGGTTTCGGCTACGTCCCCAACCCTCTGGCATCTCCTGAGGGCGGTTGGTTACTACACCTGTACCAACGATAGTGAACTTCCGGTGATATCCTTCTGTCTGTACCTGAATGAAACTGGCTCTATTTGACGGCACACTAGCGAAACACTAAGGAGTCATGATTTAAATGACGATGATTTGAATAATTTAACTGGAATTTTGAGGACGACAATTTAGATTAACTGCTGATGATTTTTTATTTAGGTGATCGTGAGTATATGGTTTAGGGATGAAGAGTATGAATAATTGAGTAGGATGATAATAAAACTTTAGGTGATCGGGCTTTGTATCTAGGCTAAGTTCTTTTATTCTGACGACGACTTCAATGATGATGATGAAGATGATACATAGGTTGGTTTAGAATGACTAATGTGATTTGGGTGATGATGGTTTATCTTATTCTGACGATGATCATGGTGACGCGATATACATGATGGTTAAAATGACGATGTGTATTAAGTGATAATAAATAATATAATAAATAAATTTGTATAATAATTTAGAGGAGTTAGACAATGAAGACGATGATTAAATGAGGATGAAGAACATGATGATTTGGTTGATATTGCTTTCTATTTAGATGATTTGGAAGATTATGATTTATCTATCTCGACGATGATAATGGTGATGATGACATATACAACGGTTTAAACTGAAGTATGATTTCGATGATGATGATTATTTAAATGATGGTTTTGAATTATCTGGTGATAATTTTATAATTTCTTTCTTGGTTATTCAGATAACAATTTTGATGGTAAATTAGAAGGTTGAGGTGATGAAGACGATGATCAAATGAGAATCATATTGTTGATGGTGGTGATTTAGATGATACTGCTTTTTATTTAGTTGATTTGAGCTATGATGATTTATCTTAATTTGGCGATATTTTCAATGACGATGATGATGATAATATATATATGATGGTTTAACATGAAGATGTGTTTTGGGTAGTTATGCTTAGTTAGATGTCTTAGATTAGCAGATGAAGTTGATTGGATTTAGAAGGAAATTTATATAGATGATGATTTCAATGAGTTAGATATTGATTTAGATGAAGGTATATTCATTTGATAATGATTATTTAAACAATAAGAGGGTCGTCCGAAAAATTACTTTGCCGTAAACCATAAAAAACAAAGTCTTATTACCTGGAAAAACCTATTGCAAAAGATACAGCTATATTTCTGCTACTTCTCAGCATAAGAAACATCGGAACTATACCAATTGTCATAGCGTCGGTTAGCTATTTCCATTAGAGTGTCATAGAAGTCTGTCGCCTGGGAAGAAAGGCATCCCGTCACATTTGTCTGCAACATTTCACCTGTAGGAAAGTGTGCCCAGACAAGAACGTCTTCAGGTGCAATAACACGTGGAAGTACTTAACAGCAAGATCGGAGCCATAGAATGGATGGTCAGACATCTCCCAGCGAAACGTCTGCAACATATATTTTGTGGAATTCCCCGTATGCGTCCGATGTTGTCGTAGGACACCACAACACCAGCACTGAGCATCCCAAACCATTTGTTCTGAATGGCTCTTCAGATGTTCTCTAGTAAAGCGCAATAAAGATCAGCTTTCACCGGAGCACCACTCGCCAATACGTTAATGAGCAGAATGCCTTTACTATCCCAGAATACCGTGGACTTCAATTTCCGTGCATAGACTGAGGATCGTCCGGCGCGTGAATCCCTGTGTCGCCAATCAATCGTGAGCTGCTGTTTTCTGTGGTGAAGTGAGCTACCCACATCTCATCACCTATAACGATTCTGTTAAATTGCGTTCAATAAACTGATTTATGTATCTGCTGCCTCTAGTTCTTTGTGTTTAAGTTTTGAGTATTCGAAATGGAACTCAAATACAATCAATCATATATAGAGATTACATATCAATTCATATATTTGAATTAAATACATATTTACTTACCGGCCCGAAACTTTCTTAACACATTGAGCGCGGCGCCGGTCTCTGGGGACCGACAGTGAACTTTCCATGTGGCCGGCGTCGGTCCCTGGGAACCGGCACTGGAATTTTCGTTTGCCTGGCGTCGTTCCACGGAACCGACAGTATAAGTTAAAAAATAAATATAGTCTCAATGAAATGTGATCAAATTTAGCATTAATGAAATGTATTGAAACATTCTAAACAAAAATACGGCTTAGCTTTAAGGCTTAGCTCGCTGCCGGCTGAACGGAAAGGACAGCAAATTCGGCGCCGAACTCAGCGTGTTAATTAGAAAGCTACCGCTCGGCCTTAAAAACGCACAGCAGTTTGGTTTAAATAACCATTGATAACACTATTCTATAATGTTCTTTCTATAACGTTCTATAACGTATTATTCTATAACGTTCTTTGTACGTTAAAGTACATATAGCACAAGAGTGTGCAAGGAAACTGATATATAACAAATTTATTTAATATTTTTCATATAATAAGGATAATTTCAAACTGTGAACATAATTCTAAAAATCCATGACATTATCGAATTGAGACCTGTTTCGATGTCAGATATATCTCGTAATGAAATCTGAAATTTTTTGAAATTTAACAACTAATTTTTCGAGGTATTTGACAGTCCAATCTGTATAAGTTTCATTTATTTGTTTAAATGTTTGTAAAGTGTTATCACAGATTTTCATAAAAAAGGGTGTGAGAGATAAATGAGAAAATTGATAGATAGAAATGGAGGGAATATTATGCATTTGTTCAGAAACATAAACGTAGTATTTGTGAAATTTCTCGCACAGCCAAGTTATAATTGTTTTGTTAAATTCTTTTTTTTCATATTTAATTCTTTTAAATTAATTTCTCAAAGTTTGTCATAATTTATGTGACTCAACTAGGTACGAAAAATTGATTCGGAATGTAAAAGAAATATATGTATTCTTTAACATTATTTTTTGTAAAGTTTATTTTTTTTTAATTAACAAGGTCTGTAACCAATGTTTGCACTTATTTAATGCACGGAGTTCCAAGCAATTTCACTCATCATCCTACAAGCTGCAATAAACACAAAAACACAACTCTGAAAATGAAATATTCTAACAAGGATTGTAAAGCCAAAGGCATATAATTAGTCTCCTCTGTATGCTCAGATGATTCAATATGATTTCTCTCACAGCTTGTAGATTTTCAGATGAGTTACTCACGTTCGTTTTTAATGGTAATCAAAGTAATGTAAAACTGCAATTAAAAAGATTAAAATTTCGACAAATTGACTAAATGAAAAATATATTCGCTGGTCGCTTAAAATTGCTTCAACGGTACCTAGTTCCAAATTGCAAGACGGGTATTCCACACACGGATAATCGAGAATTAGTATAACATTCTACAGCAAAATAATGCAAATTCCTGGTTTTTTCATATAATGCATTCATGCTGTCAGATTTATTATGTCTAATCTTATAATATTATTGTAAAATTACTGCCGGTAGAAATCATTCCTTGAAAATGAAGGCCCCTTGCCACCTTCTTGATGCCTAATTTCAAATGGATAATTCAAACGTGAACAAAGGAGAAATATTAAAATTTTCAAAAATTCGTGTTTACGGTTTTTTAATACCTAGATTTACCACTGCTAACTAATATTATGATATAATAATATATTAATAATTAGTCAAATGAAATTTATGTCGCTTCGTGTCAACCACTTGGTATTTTTAACGCTGTGTTTGAGCAAAAACAGAATATTGTTTATTAAGCTATAATAAACATCCTAAAGTAACATTTAGTTATTGTACATTGTTTTTTATCAGCACTTACGAGCTGAAGTTTCGTCTTATTAAACTATCCATATTGGTGTTTTTCATGCTCCTATATTGTTTTTGTATATAAATAATGAAAATTACAATTGGGATGATCAGTTCCATAAAACTCTCAGTATTCTGCAATCCTAACCACATGACCAATGGTGTCCCAAACATACAAGAAACAAACAGGTATTTACAAGTAGGAATGATTTTCGAAACGTTTGCTTGAACAAAACTCAAAACAAAATAAAACAAAAGGGTCGAATCAAAATGTTAATGTTTCATAAAAATGTGCAGGATAATGTTAGATGTAAAGCCTGTTTTCGTTTCCCTGGCAGACGTACTAGGAAGTTTCATAAATGAAAGTTTTCTCTTTTCGTGGGATAGTGGCTGTGACCTATACATCGAGCATTCATTGCTGGACAGTACGTGTATAATTACAGATAGATAGAGATAAGTAATTAATAGAGTATTTGACATATATAAACTCATCATTCAGATCTTCGAAAGTGTTCAAATAGTAAAAACACGATACCGTATGCTTTCACCACTTCACTTATGATGTAGACTATGCCCATATGAGGTACTTCTCCCTGTTAGAGTTAACTAAATCTTAGCTATTGAAATATAGCATTTTCAAATTCCTTCCATTTGAATTTAACATGAATAATTTTACTCTGATCTCTCTCTTTCTTTTCTGTTTGTTTCTTACTTCTAGCCATCTATATCCAGTTCTATATCTTCTATTTGTGCCTCTGATATTTAATGTAACGGCATTTTGCTTTAGAGTAAGTAGATTTAAAATAATTAAAAATTGCATTCCTATTTTCCAAATACTTTTATTAATATTTCAAGGTAAACATTTTGATATTCGTCAAATGGAACTCGAACCTAAAATTTTATTTTTATTAAATCTTTAATCTATTTCCAGCACTATGCATAAAAATGCCCTTTCTGGTTAAAATAACGAAACTGATTTCAGATTTACTAGTAATGAATCAAATTGCAAATTGCTTAGATGACATTTTTCAGCTCTCAGAATACATTCCATTTAACTATGCTGTAAATCGAATGATTGTTTGCAGTTAACAATATGTAAAAAGCTGTTTGGGCCAGGTCGAGAAACAGGTGGTTTACATATGGAGGAAACGAATGTTTGACAATGTCTATATACTATATATAATCTAATAATTAGAAACTTCCGCGTAATGCCCTTATGAAATAATTCACTGTATATTAGAAAAGTACGGAAACAGACGCATATTTTTTCGAATGAAAAAAATCGAAAAATTATGTGCTTACTAAAATCAAAAATCTCAGGCGAACAACAAAAATGGCCTTGTAAGGCCTTATGTGTTGTTCCTTATAAGTTATGTGAATTTCCTTATAAGGCCTATTAAAATATACACACTTTTTGCTGCTGATCATTTAAATTTATTTCTTCGAATTGCTCTTTCAAACTTGAATACCCGATTCCTAAAAGAAAGTTGCTGATTTTGAAATTACGTATATTGCACAATTTTGGTCGTGCGTTTATGAATTTTTTCTAATTTTATTTCTTTATTAGCGGAAGTACCCGATGTCAATTAAGTTAGATTGAAAGCAATGTATCTAACAACAGAGAGAACGATACTGTTGTAATCCTTCTCTAACGATGTAAAAAATACGATTCATAGTTATACATTTTTCAGTCTGGTGCGATATGCAACCCCACATAAAAAATTTCGATAGAAAAATATAATTCTCTCTCATTGTATCAGAAGCAATGTCACTCACCTTATAGTGATTTTCGTCTTTCTAATCAAATGGCCATAACAGCGCAAGTTCTATCCAATATTTCACCTATATTCAACTTTAGTCGATTCAATGTCGCAAAATATTTATCATAATTGATCAGAAATCAATAACGCAAACAAACAAACAAACACCCAAACAGACATTCTTCTTTATATATATAGGTTATGTAAAATTTACAAATTTTTTTATTAACAAAATGTACGATTTGCAAGCGAGCAGTAGCAACACTTTTCGAAATAAAACAATTCTATCTCCAACGCCCGAGACTGTTACCACTAGGAAAAATGAGTGCGAAAATTAGAACTTTCAGAATTTTTAATTAGTATTTTGGCTCATGAAAGTGGTTAAGATGAGAATAGTCGAAATGGCTTTCCTCGAATTTTCGGAATCGGGAATAAGGTATTTAATGTTTGGGAAAGCTACTTTTATTTCATCTTTTATCTATTTTCGTATTTTAACAAACTCTAGGATTTGAAAGAAAGCAATGGTAACTACATTCGAAATAAAGCAGATTTTCGTCTCCAGCTTGCGAGACTGTTGCCACTCGGAAAATGAGAAAGAAAATTATCGTTTTTCCGAGTTTTTTAATTTATAGCTCTGATTTTAGCTACTTTTTTTTTTTTTTTTTTTTGAGAAAAGTGACGTCGACCTAATTGTAGAAAGTTTGGTGGTGATAGCTATAGTAGTGACCGAGTTATGAGAGGACAAACACACAAACTTTCTTCTTTATATACTATATAGATAACAAGTATGAAACTTTCTCAAATGTAAGTATACGAACCGCGAGACTGTATTAAAATTTGGATTTACTTATTTGTCAAAAAAGAATTTTTTTTAAAATTTGACATCGCCAAAACATGAATATTTTCGTGATTTAAAAACATTTCGATAACTGGAAGTATATTACTACAAGCAACGATTGCAAAAATAAAGGTCGTGTATGGACTTTTAAGCCGGATAAAGGTTGTTGGTGTACATATACGTGAGCATATACATATACGGTTGGTACAGCTAACCTGCAATATAAAGAGAGAAGCAAGCCCACTCTTTAGAAAATTTCAATATTCTTCGGCTAATCGTTTTTGAGTTATGCGAGATACATACACACATATATTATATCTACATACATACAGAGAACGCGAAAAAATCCCTTTTGAATGCATTATAAAATATACTATGAAAAGGAAGCAGTCTTTATTCTGTCCGTATGAGATGTCGCACAAAAATCATCCAAATGGATTCAGATATGGACAAAATGGATATTTCCACTGAAATGTGATACTTGAAAATTTTCGTAATTAGAATACTTCCTTTATATTGTAAAATGCAGTAATAAAATATTACCTAAATGGGAAATCTTAAAAAGATGAGAAATAGTACCAGAATTCCACAGCTATACTTTTAAGAAGTGGTCGTAAAAGAAAGTGGTTCGCTGAGAACTTCGTTCTAAAAGTTCAAGCAATAACTAAAACATTTTCGAATAAATTGTGTGTGAAAACTGTATGTCCCGTCGTTCAAAAGTAGTGGACTGTAAATTCACTTGATGTTCCCTCAGTGTAGAACCCAAGAAACCTCAGAGTCATAATGTTGACCGAAACTACTTTATTGGCTTTCAAACATTAAGTTGGCTGAGGAACGGCGAAGAACACTTTGAAATCTCCGACTTCAGTAGCGGCTCACCAAGTAAACTCAGGAGAACCTCTGCTTAGTTGAAACTCACCGCAACTTAAAAGCTCTAATTCCGAGCTTTACGATCCTAAAAAATTTGTGTCTGCGCCTCTCCTCGGTACAAAGAGAGAAATACAATTTGCGTAACATAGAACTATTACAAACATAACATAGTTGCGTAACATAGTCCTATATACAAAAATGTTTATAAATTTTCCTATTTCTTAGCTTCGTGAAATTGTTCAAAGCAAGTCACACCTTTTTGATGGAAGCACAAACCAACTAAGATTAAAATAATTAACTACGATTAATATTAACAGAAAAGAAAAATAAGCTTATAATATATAGATACACGAAAAATATCTACACAATTATTGAAAATAAACGGGAATGAGACTAAAAAGACAGCAAAAAATTCGCGTAGGTCTAAGTAAAGTTCAATCAAGCTACTAATGAAATTCCCGCCTAAAAACTACCCACAAAAATTTTGAGAAGCCAATATTAATGCTTTCATAACACAAAAACCACCTCGCCCCTCAATGCTGCTTTGTTTGAATTCATTCCCTCCCCCAAAAAAAATCAACGGAAACAGAAAACGAAAGCAACGGATGTTCTCTACTAACAGCACAGATGTTCTGATTAGTAAGAGCATGAGATTGCTAAAGGCGCAGTGTTCCCGCTAATGGAACACCTGGTTTTATTCAATGATTCTGCGTATGATTTTTGTATGAAAGATTAAAAAAATAATTTGGAGTACAGTCAAAAAAATTATGCCTATTTTTTCTCCAAATAAAATTTTTATATCATTAAAAAAATAGACAAAATTACTTGAAATGGTAATCGACAAGAGGATTTATTGTACCTATATTTTCTTTTTGTAAAATTCTGCGTTTACATTTTCTAGATCTAAATTTAAATTTGATCTTTCTCAAAAATATAGTGTGAAAATGAATGCATTTCCGTTAATAATCTATTCCGTTAATAACTCTATCTGGCTGCAGTGGTCCAGAGGTAAAGTCGTTGAACGCTGGTAGCTAGACCCAGCACAAAAACACGCTGCTTGAGAATTTTGTGGTTTTTCTAATGTGTAATGTGCGTACGAAACATTTCCTGAGAAAGTCCTCCCCAAACGCTTCCCTCCCCTTAGGAAAAGAGCCCTAACGTGCTCTTCCAATAATCCAATAAATATAAATACGGCACTGAAATATTACGTAGTTCATCCTGACTTGTGTCATCACAACTAATGAATCGCAACATGCAAAGGATACTTATATAAAAGGATTACTTTGAAGAAGCTGAAGGAAAAAGAACAAAAGAAGTCTTAATTTTATTCAAAGAACATAATATTAGAAATTTCAGACATGCATAAAACTTTTAAATACATTTAATCTAAAGTAAATGCTCCTTTTCCCTTTTTTAATTTTTTAAAAATATATTGTTCATGAAGAACTGCCAATACAACTTTATGAAATGACTTAATTAAATAATAACGTTTAATAGTTAAGTAAATAACCTTAAAATTCTCTTAAAATAAAAAATAAAAAAATTGCGTAGTACTCCCATACGTATCATTAATTTTCTACTTCCTTTCAACTTTTCAATGCAAGAGTTCCTTCTTGGATTTTTAGCAAAAAATTATTAATGAAAGGAAATATATGAAATATAGAGGTAAAAATATTCCTCATTCTTACTCGCACCTAGAATTCATTACTCGAATACGCAGCAGCACCTTTTAAAAGTAGAAAAGATATATCTGCAGAATAATCGTTATGCGATTATTTTATTTACTCTCTTTTATAGGAATATATTTTCCACGACGATATTTTTAAACTGCGAAGTTTTGGAACCGCTTTCTGTTCTCCGTCGATGTTTTGTACCACGATTGTTTTCTTCGATGATGTTTTAGACTTACGATATGTTTTCCTGCCTTCTTTTCTCCCACATGTTTTCTACAACGAAGTTTCCGTCTTACGTTGTTTTCTCCGCTACGTTTTCGTCCGCGATGTCTTCGTCGGACCTCCTAGAATTCACTCGCAAGCAAGCGAAGTAATCGTTCCATTTAGACTCTTGTCCTTCGACAAAATAATACCTGGCCCATTATGGATTTATGCAAATGTACAGAGACATATAAGATTATGGGGTTCATTTAAAAATGACTTTTCAGTCCACTTTCATATTAGTTTGATTACCATTAAAAACGAACATGAGAAAGGTGTCTAAAAATTTGCGTCTTATAATTAGGAATTTTTGAATAAGATTACAATCAAATTTTTTTTTCTTATGGTTGGCACTTGCCTATGTCGGCATCGTCCTGCCCTAAGGCCAGATCGGTAGTCTCTTTATCATGCAGGCGCCTAGTAGGCGGGCCGTCATTGCCTCTTATGAAGGGACAGACAATTTTACATCCATGCCTTCTCCGGGATTCGAACCCGAGCCCTTCGGTATCGCACTCAGTTTTCCCTAACTACCATAACGCTAAAAAAGGCTTGCAGCTACAGATTTGATTTTATTCTTGACTTATCATTATAGTCGTTAGAATATTTTATTCTCACAATTAAATATTTTTTTTTTTTTTTTTTTTTTTAAGCTTGTACAACGATGATTCAAATTTTAGTGTTTTTCCAGCATCAAAGCGGTGCGCACATTGATTACAGATATGTTGTTTAAAAAATAAAATTTACGAAAAAGAAATGCAGATCAATTTTTTAACAGTGGAAATCAATTTTTCGTACTATTTCAGTAGTGTCAGTTAGGTCAGACTTGTAGAGATTAATATTAAAATATTAAAACTGAGACTCGGTCTTTCAGAAAGCTTCACAAGTACTTTCTCTCTTTTTATAACAATGTATGTTATTGTCGTTAGGATTGATCAATACCAGTATTGATCACCGATAATTTTTAAGAAAATCTGTGATAACTCTTTACCGACTTTTAAACAAAGGAATGAAGCTTATCCAGGGTGAGCTGTCAAGTACTTCAGAAACTGTGTTCTTAAACGTTTAAAAATATTTCATATATTTTAATGAAATACATCTGACACTGAAGCATGTCTCCATTCGATGATGCCACCGATGCTTGAAATTATATTCACAGTTTCAGCATGTTTATAATAAAAATTGTAACCAATGTGGTACTCACTAGTTTTCTCATATACTCCTGCGCTTTATGTACTTTAAAATTACAAACGGCTACAACTGTGTCTCTGTTCACCTTGTTTATTTAATCAAACTACTTTGTCTTTAACTGACAGAGTGTTGGCTTTATAGTAATATATACTTCTCACACTTCTGCTGCTTTGTTTTGTGTTTAAAATGTTTCTTCAGTTTTATTTGGACCGTAAACGCTTCAAGAAAGTAATTCAGAAATCTGACTTAGAATGTGCGTGTTGATGATTGACTGATTCAGATGCTTGATTATTTTCTGATTAGATCTCATTTGCGTCTGCAAGAAGTGCCAATAATTAGGTAATAAATCTATGCAGACTTTTCGTCAGAACTCGTTGGTATGCAAGTAAATAAAATGCTTACACAAATGAATAAAATACTCCTCATATTACCATTTCGACGTTTCATATACAGATAATTTGACTAAAACCTGATAATAATTTATATTTCTCTCTCATTGTAATGTTTCTTTATACTTTTATAAACGTTCTTCCAAATAAATGTTTCCACAAAATTATTACAATAGGTTCTCAAGTATTACCCTCTTAACCTTCTAAATCCGGGCCGAAATTCTCATATTATAGCTTTCAGACCAGCGCGATCCGAAACAGTTTTGCCCCCTCTTTGACATTTTCCTAATGAGAAAGTCGTTAGTTCCCCTCCATGGATGAAGTAAAATTTACATGTTTATCGGACGCCTACGTCCCATAGTAGAGGAGTTGCTAGATTTGCAATTTTTTCGATGATTATTTTGCTTTCATATTTAAATGAAAGCAAAATTCTAAATAAATAGTGCATAAATAAATGTGCAGTACTGGATGCATATCCAGTGCACACTTTATTTAGAACAAAATGTATGCAATGTTTATATTTCCTTCATTATTTCTAATTAATCTCGTAAATAATTTGTGAATTTTTTAATTTTGTTTCACTCTCCATTTATATTCGCGTATTTTCGTATTAGAAATTAGAAAGCGAGAACAAAATTTAACAAAATATAGTAAATACAGACTAGATCTGTAAGTCTGCAGGCCGGAATGCGATTTTTAATAACATATTTTCATTAATAAAATAATGGTAATGACTAATTTAATGAAATAATAATAATAATATTTATTACCATTAGATGATTAGAATGAGATTCAATACAATTAGATTTTGAGATGAACTGACAGCAATAATAAAGCTTTACATAACAATAACAGAGATTTAAATCTGCTTTTTTCGATAATTTTGTTATTATAATATAAAAATCAAAATCCGAGATACATCGGTTGCGTTTAATAATTAATTTTAACAAATATTACATTGGACTATCAGGCAAAGAAGGTATATCTTTAACGAGAATTTTCCTTTGTAAAATTGGCTTTTGTTTATGTTAGCCGAGAAAAAAATTCGTGACTTATACATGCAATCATCAAAAGAATTTTGAGAACAGTTTTAAATGTTCATGAAGAATTAATTATACGTCAATTTCTTTCCATAGATAGAAATTTCGTCTAAAACTATCGTTATATCCAAAAGTTGAAGTCTATTTCATTTTCAACGAATATTCTATTTGCACATAATATATTTTCTAATTTATTTTAGAAAGAGTAATCTTTCACGTTTTCAAAAGAATAAGGAAATATTGGGTGTTGATACCATGTAGTAAATTTGTTTTTTATATTTCTTCCAGTAATGAAAACGATTACCCTGCAATATTTTCAAAGCAAAATTACAAAACCGTTTACGCCAAATTTTGCATAAAGTATCTTCTCGTGTATATTTTTATTTAAAGTGTGGAATTTTCTCTTTGAAAATATCAAAAATCATGAAGAGCAAAATTAATTCATGAGAAATAACTTTGAAATGCAATAATTCCATTGTAATATGACATAGTGGATAAAAGTGCAATACAGTTTATTTATTCACAAATAATCCCCCTCATATGCGTAATTTATGTACTGTCGATTGAGAAATATACGTTAGTAAATTAAACCGGTTAATTCAATACTTTTCCTTTATCAATATTTTTACCTGCTCTTCAGTAAAGCGGTAAAGGTGGCTGAACACTTATAGCTCGCTTGAATTTGAATCCCGGATAAATAGTTGCATTCATGGTTTTTGTGTAACGTAAATGCAAGCCAGCTTCTCTTAGAAAGTCCTCCGCGAAGACATAACTCCCCTTATACAGGTAATCGTTGGGTGCTTTGATGTAATTCAGTAAGCGAACAAATTAATCCAATCAATACCGAAGAACGGGTTGATTACATGTGGAGTTTTCCACCAGGAATGTAAATGCGAGCAATTTTCTCTTAAAAAGGTTTAAACGAAAGCATCCATTCCCTTAGGCAGATAGCGTTCGCGTGCTTTTCCGTAATCCAATCCTAATTTTCATACATTTAGTAGTAAGTTGACATACACCTTATTACAGACAAAATAACAACTTCTTTAAGATATTTTTTTATCACTTGTCTGAATTCTCTCTATCTCTTGAAGAGTATAAGAATTTCAGCAAATAAAACTGCCCAAAATTTTATAACATTTAACTGATGTTTTGATTCAGTTTAGAAGTACCTTGAGCTTTACTGATTTTTAAATATTTTTTGGCAGATCTCATCCTAAAAGAGGGTGTAAAGATAAATTGATTTTATTTAATTTACAATCAATGAAAAGCATTGAAAGCAATCACTGAATGAATGAAAATCAGAAAAACTATTATGCATACAATTGTCTCTTATTTATCTCCTGATAAATCAGACAAAATTGCCTGCATAATAGAAGCACTTTGAAAGAGTTGACAGTTCTTAAGGGTTTTATGCACTCCACAAAACAATGTCAAAATAAAATCTTATTATTCATAAGTATGAAAAGGAAGTAAACGAGTAAACGATAAAAACGGTTTTACCTATTTTCTAGAAGGGCATTAAATCTAAAATATTAATCTATTCTTATTTGTTATGATTTAAAGAACATTAAATATGGTAAGCTTAAAGAGCGTGCAAAATTGCTGACGTTTTAATCATAGCAAAAGTCAGTACTAAAAAAATAGCATTAAAATTATGAGACAGATTGAGAAAGAGATGGCCTCTATTTAATTTTCAAGTATATTGGCGCGAGACGAAACCTGCGGTTTTTGCCAAAATGTAGCTAAACTGATAAGAAGAGGGAAATAATGCGTAGCCAGCGGCTACTCTGAGCAGCGAAAATGGACCACCCAAAGATCTACAGATAGGCGATTCTCTAAAATGGGGAGGGCATGGATGGTACGACAGTTGTACCAATGCCGGCGTCTGAGAAAGTCATTCTCCTTGTACAACTGCTGTACCAGCCGGCTTCGAGAGGTTAATCGCATTTACGTTTACTCGGCTGGAGAACTCAGTAAAGGACTTCTTACCACAATGCCCACAGTTGGATAATCTTCGGTTACTGGCAAGTACTATCTTAGCTGGTAAAAGGCAGCAGACCAACAATAAAGAGCTATTCACATTCAATGTTCCCATGTTTAGCTATTGTCTATTTTGCCTTTCTGCTCACTTTTCGAATATTTGATTTTGAGTGAAACGATCGTTAAGATAGTAGGTGCTTTGAAATTTATAATCAGTCATCCTTTGGTATTTAATTAGGAAAATTCTCATCGGAAGACTCAGTGTGAATGTAATTCAGCTAACAGGGAAGTACTGCTATATGCGGTAGAATTACATTTGCATAAAGGTATAAAACCGGCCCTTTAAAAGAGCTTCAACGTTTTCATATGAACGTGTATTTCTGTTGAAATTCAACTAGTTGCAAAACCACAAATCTTCGTAATTTATTTTGAGATGGTGGAAAAACAGTGCTGATGTGTTATCAAGCTGCTAAAAAAAAAAAAAAAAGGGAGGACTGTGCTATATCTCCCGTTCTACTGGGCCGATTGACAAAATTCAAACTGCGTATTTCATGTCTCGAAAGCGCGACTTAGGAATATATTAGATTTATACATAGCACTATTCTAACATAGGCATCTAACATAGGCATGTGTTGAAATCTTACTCCAGCTTTGGATTAGCGTGAAACGTGATTGTTTACAAGCTCTTTTGCGATTTCTAAATTTCTTTTGACTTTTTTGAAGGTGTTTTCATTATAACATTGCAGTTTTTGTTTAGTATTTTTATCACCTGATAATTATGGAAAATTGTGAGGAAGATGTAAAAAATAAAAGATCTTATATTCATCGACCAAAGAAAAGAAAGTTCCAGGGAAATCAGCATAATGATACAATGAATAAGAAGTGTGGTGTCAGTTCTTCGTTTAAAAAATTAAATAGTGACACTGTTTTGCCACCAAGAGATAAAGAAAACTTTAGAGCCTAATTTTAGTGGTTATAGACTATTTGATTTGGATATCCTATTTCAATTTATTGAAAATAATTTATGTTGTAAAATTTGTAATGTTCATTTAAGTGAACTATTTCATCATGGTTTAAGCTCAAAATTTGAGTTACTATGCTCAAAGTGTTCATGTAAAAGAACTTTCAGAAACTCTAATATGATGGGTGTCCGAAAAAATGTATCAGAGCTAAAATGAAGATTTACGTATGCAATGAGAACTCTTGGTCAAGGGAAAGTTGCTATGCAGAAATTCTGCTGCGTTATGGATCTCCCTCCTGTGATTGCACATCGTTCTTTCAGATTCGTCGTTAAATGTGACTATAAGTGGAGACGGTACGTGGAAGACTCGAGGACATACGTCTTTGGTTGGAGTCTGTTCCGTAATAGGGTCAGAAAGCAACACAGTAATCGATACAGAAATACTGTCTTTATATTGCAAAGGTTGCGAGTCATTTCTAGGAAATGGCGTAAGTGAACACAAGGCCTGTTTAGAGAATCATGCTGGTTCTTCAGGAAAAATGGAAATGAATGGAAAGATAAACAATTTTTCATGTTCCATGGAAAAAAGAGGTGTAAAATATACTTCTTATATTGGTGACGGTATCAGGTTCAATGTTCTGTCTTACTTTCTTCGGTAACATGCAAGGACCTGACTCGGAACAGAGAGCTTACTAAAGCTATGTTCAATAACTGTGGGAAGTAGACAGGATACACAAGAAGGGTATACAAAACTCTTTGTTTTTCTCTCTTTACAATAATTTCCGTACTTCGGAATACAAAGACCCACTACTTGTGGTCTAAACGTAAGAATATAAAAATATTTAACTAAACTCTAACTTAACTTTGGAATAATAAACGTGGAAGATTGGCCTTATATTAACAGGAAGCCGTACGTAGTACAGAGAACTGTTAACACTACAATACGTTTAAAAATTATCACGAGGATTAAACCTCTGGCCTGGAAGGCAACCAGCAACTGAGTAAAACTTCTAAGGTAAGCGGCCTGCTTCGACTAACTCCATCCTCTCTCTCGCTTGGCAAAAAGCCACAACTTAAGTACTTGGCGTTCGCCAGACAAATTTTGCATAAATAAGTTAACGCTTTTAATTCTGGCCGGAAGTAGAAAATAAGAAGTGATAGTAAAGATTTAAAATAAAATAAACGTTAGTAAAACTTAAGATCCTTACATACTTCCCGCCAGAGTTAATTAGTTTGAAACTGAGGTCTAAAACGACCTTGTTGAAAACTTTTAGCTCTAGAATCTAACGCGAGGCCAATCTTTTACAAACATTTCTCACGAGAAACTAGAAATTAAAAAAAAAAAAAAGAAATTTGTTTTTACAATAGCAGCTCCAAGGACACGCAATTTTTCATCTGTACTGCATCTAAACAGGAGCTTTTATTCAAATCTTGTTCCTTCCAGAGATCTGGAAGGAAAACTAGTTTAATGAAATGTTACACAATGAAATGGCAAGTAACATGCATATTTATATTTCTCTTAACATTCTTATTTCCTTCATGACTATTTTAATTATCTCTCCCCGTGCTCTCTGACATGTGTTGTAAAAGAACACCAAACACGAATGTGTTTATGTATACGTGTTCAACACTTCCTCCTACAATCAAAACACTAACGTGTTAAAAATTCAACATACCAAGACCTCGTAACACACCCTAACTTCAACTCTAAACCCTGAGGTACTATTCTGAAAGTGGCTAACTCTGAAGTGTAGCGTCAGAGAGCCTAACTACATTCATTCAACCTTTAACACATATTCACCATGATTTGGTCTTTTTACAGTCACACGAATAAAAAAAAATTTTAACATTTCTTTCACTTTTACCATATCACGGTATTTCTTAACATTTAAAATAACAGTTCACGTTGTATATAAGAACATATTAACATGCCGTTAATTTTACGCATTTGAAAATATACATTAGTAGTACATTGTTAACTTCTATTCTTTTCAAATCAAGTGCCAATTCTTCTACATTGAAAGACTACATTTCAAAAAGGCTTTCAGACTAAAACTTCTTTCTTGCCAGAATGTTTTAAATAAAATTTATACAATAACTTTTACAATATTTAAGTCTTTACATATTCCTATTATACATCAACTTTAGTTTTACGCGCGAGTAATTGAAAAACATAATACCAAAATCGGTAACAACTCAATTCTCGCCTTTTTGGCGATAAAGGTAGACTTCGCATGACGTAAAACTTCTTGAAATCTGCCACTTGCAGTAAGAATGAAAGATTAACTTAAGTTTGCAAAGTAACATAAAATTTTACTTATCTTTGTTATATTCGGACATTCTTTTCTGAGCCCAGTCCTGGAATGTAGCGCAGATTCTCGTTTGATTCATCCTACTTCTTGTGGGGGCTCGCCTTTCAGTGCCTTCCTCTAGAAGCTTTCTTTTTTCTCCCGTTCGGTCACCCTTGAATACCTTCTTTTTCGCCTCTGCCTGTGGTCTTGGCCGTTTGATGGCAGCTGGTTTTGCGGAACCGGGAGACTTCTTTCGCGTTCCTGCTTGGACCTCGTTGCTGGCCGTTCAAATTTTCCTTGTAACGTTTCCTCCGCCGCTGGTGGCCCTTCCGCAGTTCGGCGACATTTGCTGCTGAGAGTCCTGTCGGATGAGTAGATCTTCCGTTTTAGAGCCGGATTATAGTTGCCGTCATTTCTCCTGGCTCTCTTTGCATACGTCGTCCTTCTCACTTCTTCATTCTGGGGGTGTTCGTGAGCTCTCTTTTCTGGACGGTGGAACGGCTTCTTTTTCTTGTTACCTTTAATTTTTCCTCGGGGAAAGGGCCCAATAAATCGATGTCAATTATTTCATTTGGAAATTCGGATTTAATACTATTTAGAAACCCGGCCGGGCGGAAATTAATATAATTAACTGCTTGGCATGTTTTGCAGGACTGGACATACGCGCTTGTTAACTTTTGCAGTTCACGAAAATAGACTGCCTCGCGTACGCGTTGGATAGGTTTTCGAATACCAGCATGAGAAGCTAAAGGGCTGTCATGGAGCTCCTGCAGGATATTTAATCTAAGACTAGCTGGGATAACAGGTCGAAATTCGGGAACTTACCTTCTTCGGGAACATGCAAGGACCTGACTCGGAACAGAGAGCTTACTAAAGCTATGTTCAATAACTATGGGAAGTAGACAGGATACACAAGAAGGGTATACAAAACCCTTTGTTTTTCTCTCTTTACAATAATTTCCGTACTTCGGAATACAAAGACCCACTACTTGTGGTCTAAACGTAAGAATATAAAAATATTTAACTAAACTCTAACTTAACTTTGGAATAATAAACGTGGAAGATTGGCCTTATATTAACAGGAAGCCGTACGTAGTACAGAGAACTGTTAACACTACAATACGTTTAAAAATTATCACGAGGATTAAACCTCTGGCCTGGAAGGCAACCAGCAACTGAGTAAAACTTCTAAGGTAAGCGGCCTGCTTCGACTAACTCCTTCCTCTCTCTCGCTTGGCAAAAAGCCACATCTTAAGTACTTGGCGTTCGCCAGACAAATTTTGCATAAATAAGTTAACGCTTTTAATTCTGGCCGGAAGTAGAAAATAAGAAGTGATAGTAAAGATTTAAAATAAAATAAACATTAGTAAAACTTAAGATCCTTACATAGGTGATGCAAAACCATTTGCAGGTATAACTGACGCCAAACCATATGGTTCATTAAATATAGAAAAAATTGAGTGTGTTGGACATATTCAAAAACGAATGGGAATATGGCTACGCAAATTAAAACTTGAAAGAAAAAAAGTAAAATTAAATGACGGTAAAATCTGTCTGGGAAAGGGAGACTAACAGATAAGTTAATAAATGATTACAATTAAAAACGAACATGAGAAAGGTGTCTAAAAATTTGCGTCTTATAATTAGGAATTTTTGAATAAGATTACAATCATTTTTTTTTTCTTATGGTTGGCACTTGCCTATGTCGGCATCGTCCTGTCCTAAGGCCAGATCGGTAGTCTCTTTATCATGGAGGCGCCTAGTAGGCGGGCCATCATTGCCTCCTATGAAGGGACAGACAATTTAACAGCCATGCCTTCTCCGGGATTCGAACCCGAGCCCTTCGGTATCGCACTCAGTTTTCCCTAACCACCATAACGGTAAAAAAGGCTTGCAGCTAAAGATTTGATTTTATTCTTGACTTATCATTATAGTCGTTAGAATATTTTATTCTCACAATTAAATATTGTTTTTTTTTTTTTTTTTTTTTTTTTTTTTTTTTTTTTTAGCTTGTACAACGATGATTCAAATTTTAGTGTGTTTCCAGCATCAAAGCGGTGCGCACATTGATTACAGACATGTTGTTTAAAAAAATAAAATTTACGAAAAAAAAATGCAGATCAATTTTTTAACAGTGGGAATCAATTTTTCGTAACTATTTCAGTAGTGTCAGTTAGGTCAGACTTGTAGAGATTAATATTAAAATATTAAAACTGAGACTCGGTCTTTCAGAAAGCCTCACAAGTACTTTCTCTCTTTCCATAACAATGTATGTTATTGTCGTTAGGATTGATCAATACCAGTATTGATCACCGATAATTTTTAAGAAAATCTGTGATAACTCTTTACCGACTTTTAAACAAAGGAATGAAGCTTATCCAGGGTGAGCTGTCAAGTACTTCAGAAACTGTGTTCTTAAACGTTTAAAAATATTTCATATCTTTTAATGAAATACATCTGACACTGAAGCATGTCTCCATTCGATGATGCCACCGATGCTTGAAATTATATTCACAGTTTCAGCATGTTTATAATAAAAATTGTAACCAATGTGCTACTCACTAGTTTTCTCATATACTCCTGCGCTTTATGTACTTTAAAATTACAAACGGCTACAACTGTGTCTCTGTTCACCTTGTTTATTTAATCAAACTACTTTGTATTTAACTGACAGAGTGTTGGCTTTATAGTAATATATACTTCTCACACTTCTGCTGCTTTGTTTTGTGTTTAAAATGTTTCTTCAGTTTTATTTGGACCGTAAACGCTTCAAGAAAGTAATTCAGAAATCTGATTTAGAATGTGCGTGTTGATGATTGACTGATTCAGATGCTTGATTATTTTCTGATTAGATCTCATTTGCGTCTGCAAGAAGTGCCAATAATTAGGTAATAAATCTATGCAGACTTTTCGTCAGAACTCGTTGGTATGCAAGTAAATAAAATGCTTACACAAATGAATAAAATACTCCTCATATTACCATTTCGACGTTTCATATACAGATAATTTGACTAAAACCTGATAATAATTTATATTTTCTCTCTCATTTTAATGTTTCTTTATACTTTTATAAACGTTCTTCCAAATAAATGTTTCCACAAAATTATTACAATAGGTTCTCAAGTATTACTCTCTTAACCTTCTAAAACCGGGCCGAAATTCTCATATTATAGCTTTCAGACCAGCGCGATCCGAAACAGTTTTGCCCCCTCTTTGACATTTTCCTAATGAGAAAAGTCGTCAGTTCCCCTCCATGGATGAAGTAAAATTTGCATGTTTGTTGGACGCCTACGTCCCACAGCAGAGGAGTTGCTAGATTTGCAATTTTTTCGATGATTATTTTGCTTTCATATTTAAATGAAAGCAAAATTCTAAATAAATAGTGCATAAATAAATGTGCAGTACTGGATGCATATCCAGTGCACACTTTATTTAGAACAAAATGTATGCAATGTTTATATTTCATTCATTATTTCTAATCAATCTCGTAAATAATTTGTGAATATTTTAACTTTGTTTTCACTCTTCATTTATATTCGCGTATTTTCGTATTAGAAATTAGAAAGCGAGAACAAAATTTAACAAAATATAGTAAATACAGACTAG